>NC_134401.1:107449040-107688388 GCF_050003625.1 Haematobia irritans | reverse complement strand
TTTTGACAAAGTTTTCTATAGAAATAACAGGTTGGCTGATAAGTCCCCGGTCTAACAAAGAAAAACACATTTTTTTTGTCAAAATTCGTTTTTATTATTCAACATAGTTCCCTTCAAGAGCGATACAACGATTATAACGACCTTCCAAT
This sequence comes from Haematobia irritans, assembly GCF_050003625.1. Taxonomy (NCBI): domain Eukaryota; kingdom Metazoa; phylum Arthropoda; class Insecta; order Diptera; family Muscidae; genus Haematobia; species Haematobia irritans. The sequence goes on along the minus strand of NC_134401.1, from coordinate 107,688,239 downwards.
TTTTTGATACCATTTTGGTAGACTCCTTCGGTTTTGCCTCAAAATAGGCCTTAGTTTCGGCGATCATCTCTTCATTGCAGCCAAATTTTTTCCCTTCCAACATCCTTTTGAGGTCTGAGAACAAGAAAAAGTCGCTGGGGGCCAGATCTGGAGAATACGGTGGGTGGGGAAGCAATTCGAAGCCCAATTCATTAATTTTTGCCATCGTTCTCAATGACTTGTGGCACGGTGCGTTGTCTTGATGGAACAACACTTTTTTCTTCTTCATATGGGGCCGTTTTGCCGCGATTTCGACCTTCAAACGCTCCAATAACGCCATATAATAGTCACTGTTGATGGTTTTTCCCTTCTCAAAATTATTCCATGCGCATCCCAAAAAACAGAGGCCATTACTTTGCCAGCGGACTTTTGAGTCTTTCCACGCTTCGGAGACGGTTCACCAGTCGCTGTCCACTCAGCCGACTGTCGATTGGACTCAGGAGTGTAGTGATGGAGCCATGTTTCATCCATTATCACATATCGATGGAAAACCTCGGGTGTATTACGAGTTAACAGCTGCAAACACCGCTCAGAATCATCAACACGTTGTTGTTTTTGGTCAAATGTGAGTTCGCGCGGCACCCAAGTTGCACAGAACTTCCGCATATCCAAATATTGATGAATGATATGACCAACACGTTCCTTTGATATCTTTAAGGCCTCTTCTATCTCGATCAACTTCACTTTTACGTATAGCCCCCATATAAACGGACCCCCAATTTTGGCTTGCAGACCCTCTAAGAGAATCAAATTTCATCCGATCCGGCAGAAATTTGGTACATGGTATTAGTATATGGTCTCTAACAACCATGAAAAATCGGTCCATAATTGTATATAGACCCCATATAAACCGATCCCCCGATTTAGCTTTCGGAGCCTCTAAGAGAAGCAAATTTCATCCGATCCGGCTGAAATTTGGTACATGGTGTTAGTATATGGTCTCTCTAATGGCCCCCATATAAACCGATCCCCATATTTGAACTCCGGAGCCCCTCGGAAGAGCAAAATTCATCCGATTCGGTTGAAATTTGGTACGTGATGTTAGTATATGGTATCCAACAACCATGCAGGAATTGGTTCATATCAGTCCATAATTATATATAGCCCCCATATAAACCGATCCCCAGATTTGACTTCCGGTGCCTTTTGGAGAAGCAAAATTCATCCGATCTGGTTGAATTTTGGTACGTGGTGGTAGTATATGATATTTAACAACCATGCCAAAAGTGGTCCATATCAGTCCATAATCATATATAGCCCCCCATATAAACCGATGCCGAGATTTGGTTTTGGAGCCTCTTTGAGGTGCAAATTTCATCCGAGTCAGTTGAAATTTGGTACATTGTGCTAGTATATGACCGTTAACAACCATGCCTAACTAGGTCCATATCGGTGTATAGTTATATGTAGCCCTCAGATAAATCGATCCCCAATCACACAAAAGTTTGTCCATATCAATAATTGTATATAGCCCCCATATAAGCGACCCCCATAATTCAATTCTGGCTCCCTACGTATTGTGCAAAAGTCCATATCGATTCGTAATTATTTGTAGACTTACCTACACATACCTTTTTTGTCTAACATATACCACGTATGGACTAACTCACAATTTAGAAAACGTTTTAAGATACCACAACGCAATTAATTCTATTGTCGATGACAGTCTTTCGTAGAAGTTTCTACGCAATCCATGGTGGAGGGTACATAAGATTCGGCCTGACCGAACTTACGGCCGTTTATACTTGTTTTTGATATTTTCGTCGGTAACCACCTCTTTTGAGCGTCCACTGCGTTCACCGTCCTCCGTGCTCATTTCACCACGCTTGAATTTTGCATACCAATCAATTATTGTTGATTTCCCTGGGACAGAGTCCGGAAACTCATTATCAAGCCAAGTTTTTGCTTCCACCGTTTTTTCCCCTTCAGAAAACAGTATTTTGTCAAAACACGAAATTCCTTTTTTCCATTGTTTTCACAATAACAAAAGTTGCTTCACAAAAGACGCTCTATCTCACAAACTAATTGACTTACAGACGTCAAATTTTGACAGGAATCATTTGAAGGTTGGTACTAAAGGGTGATACGGTCAAAATTTGGTCAAGGGAAAACGCGTGTAAATCGGTGAAATCGTTTATTTAAAAAATCAAATTAAATTTCTTTTTCAAGTTCAATTAGTATAAAATTCAGGAAAATATTCAGTTAGGCTTTCGCTTTTCCAAATCCGAATTGCCGGGCCTCACGCTTGACACCGTCAAATTTTGACACGAATCATTTGAAGGTTGGTACTAAAGGGTGATACGGTCAAAATTTGGTCAAGGGAAAACGCGTGTAAATCGGTGAAATCGTTTATTTAAAAAATCAAATTAAATTTCTTTTTCATGTTCAATTGGTATAAAATTCAGGAAAAATATTCAGTTAGGCTTTCGCTTTTCCAAATCCGAATTGCCGGGCCTCACGCTTGACACCTGCCGGGCCTCACGCTTGACAGATTTTGTACAGCTACCTTGTCCACCTTCTTCGCCGCAGAAAGCCAGTTTGCTGCTCGTCCTTAGCAGTTTTTTGGTCTTCTTTAGGTTCCGCTTGACAATAGCCCAGTATTTCTCAATCGGGCGGAGCTCTGGCGTGTTGGGAGGGTTCTTGTCCTTGGTAACCACCTGCACGTTGTTGGCGGCGTACCACTCCATGGCCTTTTTACCGGCCAAAACAGTACGGAACAACAACCGTGTTTCTTCAGGAAAGACAGCAGACGTTTATTCAAACACTCTTTCACGTAAATTTCTTGGTTGACAGTCCCGGAAGCTATGAAATTGCTGCTTTTCAAGCCACAGGTACAGATGGCTTGTCAAACCAGATATTTCTTTGCGAACTTTGACAGTTTTATGTGCTTGAAAATATCTGCTACCTTTCCCCTTCCTTTTGCCGTATAAAACTCCTGTCCCGGAAGCTGCTTGTAGTCGGCTTTGACGTAGGTTTCGTCGTCCATTATCACGCAGTCAAACTTCGTCAGCATCGTCGGGGATCGCGCATTGGCCGTCGTAGTTTGTTTATCATCGCGATTTGGAGTCACTATATTCTTGTAAGTCGATAGTCCGGCTCTTTTTTAGGCTCGATGCACGGTTGTAGACGATACACCCAGCTTATTTGCGGCATCTCGGAGAGAGAGGTTAGGGTTTCGCTTGAAACTACCGGCAACTCTCTTTGTCGTCTCAGCGGCTTCCGGTTTTCGATTTCCCCCCGATCCAGACTTCCTGGCTGTCGACAAACGTTCCCCAAACACTTTAATTACATTTGTAACGGTTGATTTGGCAACTTTTAGCGATTTTGCCAGCTTTGTGTGCGAGTAGCTCGGATTTTCGCGATGCGCGAGCAAAATTTTGATACGCTGCTCTTCTTGCTTGGACGGCATTTTGACAACTGAAGAGTGAATTCCAAAATCAAAATAGGAGCAACATTCTACACACACACGTTCAAAATGAGGGGTGTTCAGGTTTTTTAAATGCAAAATTGAAAGAAATACGTCAAGTTTATATTGATCAAATTTTGGCCGTATCACCCTTTATATAAAAATAATATGCATTTAATACTAGCGACGTCATCTATGTGTCAGACCGGGGACTTATCAGCCAATCGTTAAAATTTTGAGAAAATTTTCGATAGCAACAAAATTTTTTGAGAAATTTTTCTATAGAAATAAAATTTTGACAAAATTTTCTATAGAAATAAAATTTTGATAAAATTTGCTATAGAAAAAAAAATTTTTGGTAAATTTTCGGGAGCCTCTTGGAATATATATAATATTTATGTGATATTAAAGATTACACAACCTAAATTTAAGGATGCGCAATTTACAAAATATTAAGGACAAATTTCGTTAAAATAATAAGATGTTAATTCAAATAAAGTTTATAATCTTTGCATCAAAAAAAAAAACCTTTTTATTATCTTTTATTATTTATAATTTCCTTAAAGTAAATAAAACACATTTTTGATTTAAAGAAATCGTCCTTAAATTAACTGAAATATTGAATCGTTTGATTTAAGAAAAAACGCATTAAATATAGGCTAAGACTTATTTTGAGGATTTTGCATCTTTCCTTTAAAATTTTTTGGAGTTAAGAAAACATTTGTTTACTTTGAAGTATTCGATATAATTGTTTTTTAATTGGCATTTGTTTGTTTGTGAATAGCTGCATTATTATACAGCGAAAAGAGAATGAAAATTCCATAAATGAGATCTATATCCTAATTTTAATTTTATTGATTCTAGATTTAAAGCAAGATAGGTCGCTAAAAAAAGTCTTTATTTTAAAGAAGTCGCATCTTTGGCTCTGAATCAATACCAAAATCTTTAAGGAAAGGTCAACATCTTTGGATACAAGTGAACTGTTTTTTGAGTGTAAATTTCATGAAACGACTTCGTAAACATAATGAAAATTTTCGTTATTGTAATGTACACTATTAATGAAAATTCTTATTGTCAAAATGCAAATATTTCGAATCTCATAATTTGCAGAATCTTTATATACAATTTTCATGGCGTACCTTCAAATCCTCAATGAGAAAATTTTAAAATTTTGTTGTTGTTTTTTTTTTTTATTTTCTGTCCTTTTTAAAATAATAAAATAATGCATTTTCACAGTTTCAAGAAAAAATCTTCAGATATAGAAACAGATACGAATTTCATAAGCAAAGTTGGTAGAGAAAACTGTAACCCTATCACCTTTAAAATTTGTGATATTTCGATTAATTTACTGACAATTAAATTCTACAACAGGAAACGCTCATTCAACCAAACCCCAATTTTCAATCAATTTTCTAGCTTCTACTTTATGGAGACACTTCGACGAAAAACTCAACAAATTTTCTCTACAATGATTTCCCCCAGGTGTTCGGTTTTATAGATCAAGGGTGTTTTTATTTTTCCAAACAAAAAAATCTAATTAAACAAAATTTTCTTTAAGAAAAAACGCCTACCAGCAACAAACACCAGAAAAAAGCACGAGAAGTTCACTGAACCATTTAAGCTTATTTGAGTTCATCTCCTGCACTAAGAATGCTAATGGTGGTGCAGTTGCAAACGGTTATTCCCCCACCATCCCATCCCATCCTTCCTTCCATCACTGATTGTTTATAATCAAAACCCCTTTTTAAACCGTAAAAAATCGAATAATTTCTTTTATTATACGAATTATTGTAAAAATGAGGAAAACCCTCAGCACAATCAACTCAAGCCGAAGCGAACATTTATGGTGGCGCTTTGTTTATGTTTGAGATGGCTAGAGTTTATATCGAAATGTAGCAGCGGATATTGCCCTCCACTCCATAAGTCGTCTATGGGCCGGTGGTGCTAGAGTTGCTGTGAATGCGTGCCATCGATGCCCAACCCCCTATTTGTGATCAAGAATTTTTCTATGACAATCAGTGCTGCTTAGTTGGAAGGGTGTTCCTCTTCAATTATCATCATTAATAAATTTTCCATATTGATTTGAATTGAATTGGATTTCAATTGATTTCGAAAAGAAGCTTCTCATAATCGCTGCGATGCACTTAAGTGAACAACACGTGCTAACATACATTTCTTCTATTACTTGAGTTCAAATTCAGAGATATGTGGAAGGCTAAAGAGTGGTCTAGAAAAAACAAAAACAAAACTACATAAATAAAACACTTCCGCTTTTATAAAAAAAATATACATTTTTCGGAAATAGTCAGCTAAATGTTATTAATGGTACTTATAGAGTAAAAACGAATATACAACTGGCATCGTAAATACCGACAATGATCGAAATAGGCAAAAATACTTTAAGGACCTTATAAGGTTATAGTTCTATAGAAATATATATAGGACTTGAGAATTTGCATTTTAGAAACTTTTATTGAAATCTTGTCTTACATTTTGTCTTTAGAGAAAATTCATAGAAATTTTGTCTTTGCACAAAAGTTGATAGAAATTTCGTCTTTAAAGAAACTTTTATAGCAATTTTGTCCTTAGAGAAAATTTTTTAGAAATTTTGTTTTTAGAGGAAATTTCTTAGAAATTTTGTCTTTAGAGAAAATTTCATAGAATTTTTGTCTATAGAGAAAATTTCATAGTAATTTTGTCTTTAGAGAAAAAATGATAAAAATTTTGTCGTTAGAGAAAATTTGATAAAAATTTTTTCTTTAGAGAAAATTTTATAGAAATTTTGTCTTTACAGAAATTTTCATAAAATATTTGTCTTTAGAAAATATTTTATAGAAGTTTTGCCTTTAGAGAAAATTTCATAGAAAATTTGTGTTTTAAAAAATTTCAAAGAAATTTGTGTTTTGAAAAAATTTCAAAGAAATTTGTATTTTAACAAAATTTTATAGAAATTTTGTGTTTAGGGAAATTTTTACAGAAATTTTGTCTTTAGAAAAAATTTCATAGAATTTTTTGTGTTTATAGATAATTTCATTGAATTTTTGCCTTTAGAGAAAATTTCATAGTAATTTTGTCTTTCAAGAAAATTTCACAAAAATTTTGTTTTCATAAAAAATTTCTTAGAATTATTGCATTTATAAAAATTTCATAGAAATTTTGTCTTAATAAAAAAAGCAACTAAATTTTGTCTTTAGAGAACATTTCATAGAAATTTAATCTTTAGAGAAAACTTCATAGAAATGTTTGTGTTTATAAATAATTTCATTGCATTTTTGCCTTAAGAGAAAATTTCGTAGAAATTGTGTCTTTAGAGACAATTTCATAGAAATTTTGTTTTTATAAAAAAATTTCTTAGAAATATTGCATTTATAAAAATTTCATAGAAATTTTGTATTTAGAGAAAATTTCCTAGAAATTTTGTCTTTATAAAAAATTTGAAATAAATTTTGTCCTTAGAGAACATTTCATAGAAATTGAATCTTTAGAAAAAGAAATATTGTTTTTAGAGTAAACTTCATAAAAATTTTGTCTTTAGAGAAGTTTTGACTAAGAGAAAATTTTATAGAAGAGAAAATTTCAGAGAAAATTTCATAGAAATTTTGTTTGTAGAGAAACTTTTATAGAAATTTTGTCTTAAAAAAATTCATAGAAATTTTGTTGTTAGAGAAACTTTTATGCAAATGTTGTCTTAAGAACAATTCATAGAAATTTTGTCTTTAGAGCAAATTTCATAGAAATTTTGTTTTTTGAGAAAATTTCAAAAAAAAATTCTCGTTAGAGAAAATTTCAAAAAGTTTTCTCTTTAGAGAAAATTTTATAAAAATTTTATCTTTAGAGAAAAATTTTTAGAAATTTTGTTTTTAGAAAAAATTTCATAGAAATTTTGTCTTTAGAGAAAATTTATAGAAATTTTATCTTTAGAGAAAATTTTATAGAATTCTTTTCTTTGTAGAAAATTTCATAGAAATTTTGTCCTTATGGAAAGTTTCTTAGCAATTTTGTATTTAGAGATAATATCATGGAAATTTTTGCTTTTGAAAAAATTTCATAGATTTTTTTTTCGTTAGAGAAATTTTCATAGACATTCTATCTTTCTAAAAAGTTCATTGAAATTTTGTCTATCTAAAAATTTTATAGAAATTGTGTCTTTCGAGAATATATTATAGAAATTTTGCCTTTAGAGAAACATTCATAGAAATTTTGTCTTTTGAGAAAATTTTATAGAATTCTTTTCTTTATAGAAAATTTCATAGAAATTTTGTCCTTATGGAAAATTTCTTAGCAATTTTGTATTTAGAGATAATTTCATAGAAACTTTGTTTTTAGAGAAAATTTCAAAGAAATTTGATCTTTAGAGAAAATTTCATTGAAATTTGTATTTTAACAAAATTCTGTAGAAATTTTGTGTTTAGGGAAATTTTCACAGAAATTTTGTCTTTAGAGAAAATTTCGTAGAGAAAATTTCATAGAAATTTTGTCTTTAAAGAAAATTTCATAGAAATTTTGACTTTAGAGAAAATTTCATAGAAATATTGGCTTTAGAGAAAATTTCATAGAAATTTAAGGTGTGTATTAAGTTCGAGTTTAGCCACTAAAATTGTCATTTTTTCACGATTACTTTTCTTTAATAATCCATTTTAAGGAATACAAGCTTTGTAAAAATTTGCATTTGGCTATTCCCCATCAAGTTACAATAAAATTTGCAACAAATATGTATAATTTTATGTCTTTTTCTAATGATTTAGTTTTCGCTTTAGTGCCTAAATTCGAACTTAATACTCACCTTTATAGAAAACGTCATACAATTTTTTTCTTAGAGAAAGTTTCATAGAAATTTTGTTTTTAGAGAAAATTTTGACTATAGAGAAATTTTCATAGAAATTTTGTCTTTAGAAAAATGTCATAGACATTTTGTCGTTAGATAAGATTTCATAGAAATTTTGTGTTTGGAGAAAATTTCATAGAAATTTTGTTCTTAGAGAAAAATTTCATAGAAGTTTTGTTTTTATAGAAAATTTTATAGAAATAGTTTCCTTAGAGAAAATTTCATAGAAATTTTGCCTTTATAAAAATTTTTTACATAAATTTTGTCTTTAGACAACATTTCATAGAAATTTAATTTAGAGAAAATTTTACAGAAATTTTGTCTTTAAAGAAAATTTCATAGAAATTTTGTCTTTAGAGAAAATTTCATAGAAATTTTGTTTTTAGAGAAAATTTCATAGAAAATTAGTTTTTAGAGAAAATTTTATAGAATATTTTTGTCCTTTTTTTTAATTTCATAGAAATTTTGTATTTAGAGAAAATTTCATAGAAATTTTGTGTAAAGAAAATTTCATAGAAATTTTGTCTTTGCAGAAAATTTCATAGAAATTTTGTCTTTAGAGAAAATTTCATAGAAATTTTGTCTTTAGAGAAAATTTCATAGAAATTTTGTCTTAAGTGAAAATTTCATAGAAATTATGTTTATAGTATTCATTAAAATTTTATGGAATTTTGTATGTAGAGAAAATTTCATAGAAGTTTTGTTTTCATAGAAATATTTTCCTTAGAGAAAATTTCAGAGAAATTTTGTCTTTAAAGAAAATTTCATAGAAATTTTGTCTTTAGAGAAAATTTCATAGAAGTTTTGTTTTCATAGAAATATTTTCCTTAGAGAAAATTTCATAGAAATTTAGTCTTTAGAGAAAATTTCATAGAAAATTAGTTTTTAGAGAAAATTTTATAGAAATTTTTGTCTTTGGAGAAAATTCATAGAAATTTTGTCTTTAGAGAAAATTCGTAGAAATCTTGTCTTTAGAGAAAATTTCATAGAAATTTTGTCTTTAGAGAAAATTTCATAAAAATTTTGTATTCAGAGAAAATTTCATAGAAATTTTGTTTTTAGAGCAAATTTTGTCTATGTAGAAAATGAGAAATTTTAATTTTGTCTTTAGAGAAAATTTCATAGAAATTTTGTTTTAAGCGAAAATTTCATAGAAATTATGTCTTTTGAGGAAATTTTATAGTATTCATTAAAAATTTCATTGGAATTTTGTATGTAGAGAAAATTTCATAGAAGTTTTGTTTTTATAGAAATATTTTCCTTTGAAAAAATTTCATAGAAATTTAGTCTTTAGAGAAAATTTCATAGAAATCTTGTCTATAGAGAAAATTTATAGTAATTATGTCTTTAGAGAAATTTTCATAAAAATTTCATAGAAATTTAGTCTTTAGAGAAAAATTCATAGAAAATTTGTTTTTAGAGAAAATTTTATAGAAATTTTTGTCTTTTTTTTAATTTCATAGAAATTTTGTCTTTAGTGAAAACTCAATAGAAATTTTGTTTTTATAAAAAATTTCGTAAAAATTTTGTCCTTAGAGAAAATTTCATAGAGATTTTGTCCTTAGAGAAAATTTCATACAAATTTTGTCCTTAAAGAAAAGTTCATAGAAATTTTGTAGTTTCGAAAAATTTCATAGAAATTTCCTCTTTATTGAAAATTTCATGGAAATTTTGTCTTTGGAGAAAATTTCGTAGAAATTTTTTTTCGTTAGAGAAATTTTGTCTTTAGAGAAAATTTTATAGAAATTTTGTTTTAATAAATCAATTTTTTTTATAGAAACTTGTCTTTATAAGAAGTTTCATAGAAATTTTTATACCCTGCGCCACACTGTAGAACAGGGTATTATTAGTTAGTGCATATGTTTGCAACACCCAGCAGGAGACGAGATAGGCATATGGTGTCTTTGGCAATATTGCTTAGGATCGGTCCCTTAGTCGATATAGCGATGTCCGTCTGTCCGTGAACACATTTTTGTAATCAAAGTCTAGGTCGCAATTTTAGTCCAATCGACTTAAAATTCGGCACAAGTATGTATTTTGGGTCAGAATAGGACCCTATTGATTTTGGAATTTCAGCCTGATTTACTTTAAATTTTGCACAAGGAGTTTCGTAAAGTGTACCGAATTTGGATGAAATCGGTTCAGATTTAGATATAGCCCCCATATATATCTTTCACCCGATATGCACTTATATGGCCCCAGAAGCCAGAGTTTTACCCTAATTTGCTTAATATTTTGCACAAGAAGAACTATTAGTGATATAGTCAAGTGTGCCAAATTTTATTGAAATCGGTTCAGATTTAGATATAACTCCCATATATATCTTACGCCCGATTTGGACTAAAACGGTCCCAGAAGCCCCAGTTTTACCCCAATTTTGTTGAAATTTTGCACTAGGAGTACAAAGAGTAGTGTAGTCAAGTGTTCCAAATTTTATTGAAATCGGTTCAGATTTAGATATAGCTCCCATATATATCGTTCGCCCGATTTACACTCATATGACCACAGTGGCCAATCTTTTACTCCGATGTACTTGAAATTTTGCACAGGGAGTAGAATTAGCATTGTAGCTATGCGTGCCAAATTTGGTTGTAATCGGTTCAGATTCAGATATAGCTCCCATATATACGTTTTTCTGATTTCGACAAAAATGGTGAAAATACTAACATTTTTCTTGTAAAATCGCCACTGCTTAGTCGAAAAGTTGTAAAAATGACTCTAATTTTCCTAAAACTTCTAATACATATATATCGAGTGATAAATCATAAATAAACTTGTGCGAAGTTTCCTTAAAATTGCTTCAGATTTAAATGTTTCCCAAATTTTTTTACTAACATTGTGTTCCACCCTAGTGCATTAGCCGACTTAAATTTTGAGTCTATAGATTTTGTAGAAGTCTATCAAATTCTGTCAAGATCGAGTGATATTTAAATGTATGTATTTGGGACAAACCTTTATATATAGCCCCCAACACATTTGACGGATATGATATGGTATCGAAAATTTAGATCTATAAAGTGGTGCAGGGTATAATATAGTCGGCCCCGCCCGACTTTAGACTTTCCTTACTTGTTTCTTTATAAAAAATGTTATAGAGATTTTTTTCTTCAAAGAAAATTTCATAGAATTGTTGTCTTTATAAAAAAATTCATAGACATGTTAATAGTTGCAATGTTTATTACAGGCATCTCCCTTTACTCTATCATATTGCCTGAATTAAATCTTAATTTCTCCTAATAATTATGGAAATTGTCAGAATTTTGCTTACACCTTCATTACGGATGACATCACATTGAAATGAAAGACAAGCAGACGGCCAAATAAAACTGCTCAAAATTAAATGACTCATTAAGTAGACATTCGAAGAGGTAAAATGGCTTCCCTTCTTCTGCAGCTAGTAAAATATTCCAAACATAATTGTGAAACAGTTTAATAACCCCCTGAATCGGACAGACGGCCCGCGCAATAAAAATTTAAAGGCGGCGTTGAATGCCTATTGCGAAACTACAAAAGTTTGTCCAAATGTTTAGCAGATAACAATGCAATCAAGCAAAAGGGTGGGCCATCACTAGAGAGACTGGGTTTTTGTTTTGCATTTTTTATTGAACCATCATAAATTATAAGAATGTGTGTTTTTGACAAATATTCGAACGTGTTATGTTATATGACTTCCTAAATGAAACCATGGAAAAATTAATATCTCGGGCGATCAGCATTTATGTGGAAATATTTGAGTTATATGGAAGAGATAAAACCATCGAATAAAAATTGTAAAGAAATTCGGTTTGTAAGAAAGCATTACAAGTTGGGTGTGTAGTCTTCAAGACAAAATGTTTCTCTCTCTCCCAAAAATAAATGAAAAGAGAAAAATAAAAAATAAACACCCCCATATACAAAAAAATTAAAGAAAACTTCAAGCCTAATTTTACCATAGAAATTCCTTCGATAAACTTTCAATACAGTTTTTATATGGGTATTAATATCCACGAGCAACTTACTGTTGTCCTATCAAAATAAATTGCAAACAAGCGATTAAGTTCTTAACTATGTATTTGGGGTATGCGTAATGCTTACACAGGTACGAGTATGAGGCTCAACGTATGTCTATGGATATTTATAGACTAGAATGTAGGACACACACAAGCAGATTCAAAGAGACTTCATTTAATAAAAACCAATCATTTAAGCTTCTAACGTCAGATCCTCGTTTTCTTACAAATGATGTACTAAATAAAAATTTTGAATAGTACAAAAACGGAGAAAATTAACACAAGTATATACGGCCGTAAGTTCGGCCAGGCTGAAGTTTATGTACCCTCCACCATGGATTGCGTAGAAACTTCTACTGAAGACTGTCATACACAATCGAATTACTTGGGTTGCGGTAACTTTTGCCGATGACAAGGTATCTTAAAACTTCCTAATACCGTAATATATACCACGTAGTCCATACGTGGTATATATTAAACTTAAAATGGCCGATTAAATACGTATATAATTAAGTTTGACAAAATTTTCTATAGAAATAAAATTTGGACAAAATAAAATTTTGACAACATTTTCTATAGAAGTAAAATTTGGTCAAAATTTTCTATAGAAATACGATTTTAACAAAATTTTCTATAGAAATAACATTTTGACAAAATTTTCTATAGAAATAAAATTTTTACCAAATTTTCAAAAAATTAAAATTTTGGAAACATTCTCTATAGAATTGAAATTTTGACAACATTTTCTACAGAAATAAAATTTTGCCAAAATTTTCTATAGAAATAAAATTTGACAAAATTTTCTATAGGAATAAAATTTCCACAAATTTTACTAGATTATTTTTGCTCGAGTGGCAAGCATGATTTAGAACCGATATGGACCAATTTTTGTGTGATTGGGGATCGGCTATATATAACTATAGACCGATATGGACCAATTGTGGCATGGTTATTAGCGGCCATATATTAACACCACGTTGCAAATTTCAACCAGATCGGATGAATTTTGCTTCTCCATGAGGCTCCAAAACCAAATCTCGGGATCGGTTTATATGGGGGCTATATATGATTATGGACTGATATGGACCACTTTTGGCATGGTTGTTAAATATCATATACTAACACCACGTACCAAATTTCAACCAGATCGGTGAATTTTGCTTCTCCATGAGGCTCCAAAACCAAATCTCGGGATGGATTTATATGGGGCTATATATAATTATGGACTGATATGAACCAATTCCTGCATGCTTGTTGGATCCCATATACTAACATAACGTACCAAATTTCAACCGAATCGGATGAATTGTGCTCTTCCAAGGGGCTCCGGAGGTCAAATCTGGGGACCGGTTTATATGGGGGCTATACATAATTATCGACCAATTTCGACCAATTTTTGCATGGGTGTTTTAGGCCATATATTAACACCACGTGCCAAATTTCAACTGAATCAGATTAAATTTGGTCTTCCAAGAGGCTACGCAGGTCAAATCTGGGGATCGGTATATATGGGGGCTATATATAATTACGGACCGATGTGGAAGAATTTTTGCATAGTTATTAGAGACCATATACTAACACCATGTACCAAATTTCAGCCGGATCGGATGATATTTGCTTCTCTTAGAGGCTTCGCAAGCCAAATCGGGGGATCGGTTTATATGGGGGCTATATATAATTATTGACCGATGTGGACCAATTTTTGCATAGTTGTTAGAGACCATATGCTTACACCATGTACCAAATTTCAGACGGATCGGATGAAATTTGCTTCTCTTAGAGGCTCCGCAAGCCAAATCTGGGGATCGGTTTATATGGGGGCTATATATAGTTATGGACCGATGTGAACCAATTTTTGCATGGTTGTTATAGACCATATACTTACACCATGTACCAAATTTCAGCCGCATCGGATGAAATTTGATTCTCTTAGATGATTCGCAAGCCAAATTTGGGGGTCCGTTTATATAGGGGCTATACGTAAAAGTGGACCGATATGGCCCATTTGCAATACCACCCGACCTACATAAATAACAACTACTTGTGCCAAGTTTCAAGGCGATAGCTTGTTTCGTTCGGAAGTTAGCGTGATTTCAACAGACGGACGGACGGACGGACATGCTTAGATCGACTCAGAATTTCACCACGATCCAGAATATATATAAAGGGTGATTTGTTAAGAGCTTGATAACTTTTTTAAAAAAAAAAACGCATAAAATTTGCAAAATCTCATCGGTTCTTTATTTGAAACGTTAGATTGGTCCATGACATTTACTTTTTGAAGATAATTTCATTTAAATGTTGACCGCGGCTGCGTCTTAGGTGGTCCATTCGGAAAGTCCAATTTTGGGCAACTTTTTCGAGCATTTCGGCCGGAATAGCCCGAATTTCTTCGGAAATGTTGTCTTCCAAAGCTGGAATAGTTGCTGGCTTATTTCTGTAGACTTTAGACTTGACGTAGCCCCACAAAAAATAGTCTAAAGGCGTCAAATCGCATGATCTTGGTGGCCAACTTACCGGTCCATTTCTTGAGATGAATTGTTCTCCGAAGTTTTCCCTCAAAATGGCCATAGAATCGCGAGCTGTGTGGCATGTAGCGCCATCTTGTTGAAACCACATGTCAACCAAGTTCAGTTCTTCCATTTTTGGCAACAAAAAGTTTGTTAGCATCGAACGATAGCGATCGCCATTCACCGTAACGTTGCGTCCAACAGCATCTTTGAAAAATACGGTCCAATGATTCCACCAGCGTACAAACCACACCAAACAGTGCATTTTTCGGGATGCATGGGCAGTTCTTGAACGGCTTCTGGTTGCTCTTCACTCCAAATGCGGCAATTTTGCTTATTTACGTAGCCATTCAACCAGAAATGAGCCTCATCGCTGAACAAAATTTGTCGATAAAAAAGCGGATTTTCTGCCAACTTTTCTAGGGCCCATTCACTGAAAATTCGACGTTGTGGCTCGTTAGTAAGTCTATTCATGATGAAATGTCAAAGCATACTGAGCATCTTTCTCTTTGACACCATGTCTGAAATCCCACGTGATCTGTCAAATACTAATGCATGAAAATCCTAACCTCAAAAGAATCACCCTTTACTTTATGGGGTCTTAGAGCAATATTTCGATGTGTTACAAACGGAATGACAAAGTTAATATACCCCCATCCTATGCTGGAGCGTATAAAAAGAACAACGTTTGCTACAAAACGTTATATTTTTCTGCATATAAAATAGATTACAGATTCTGTTAAATAATTTCAGTTTTAACCACAAGAGGCCACAGAGAACCTGATTTCCAAATGCCATATACACAAAACTCTTAGATTATCCAAATCACTGAAGGCTTAATAATTTCAATTATCATTTAAATCTCAAATAAAACAAAATCTATTCCAGCAATGATCCACGGCATATAGCTAAAATTCCAATAACCACGCGGAGTCACATTTCACCAAATCTAAAATAAATCATATATGGTTATAGTTAAAGTTGAACAAATCAATTGCATACACAGAGTAAAGTTTTGAATTTCGTAATTTCCTATTAGCCCGTCAACTTGATTAGTTTCAGCGGAAAAATAAATAAACATTTTGACACATTTACAGAAAAGAATGCGATCATCTTTCCCTAGTCTCATGGGGCACGTTGTTAAACTAAAAATCAAAACGAAACAATTTACTATAGAGAAGTTGTCAACTAAAATCTTTTTTTTTCGGGTTATAGAAGACCAAAATCGGGTCATAAAACTAAACCACCAACTAAATTTTCAGTTGCGATATGGAAATAGAAATGAGCCACTTCGAAAGAAGTGGAAGAGAATTAAGTGAATTGCAATGAAATGAAACTGATGGGGCTGAGCTCAGACTATCATCGGGAACAGCAGGTGGTGGAACGCTGGACGACTTTTAAGGTCAGCTGTGAAAAATAAACAGCCCACATTCTTTAAAAAGGACATTCTATAAACAGGAAAGTATATCCGAGGACGTCTTTGCGATATGGCGACCGAATGCCGCTGGTTAATTAGGCATCCTCTCACAAGGGTGCCATACAGATAGACGCAGTAAGGTTAGTGTGGGTTCTTTGTCCCGGATTGATCCAATGGGTCCTACACATCGGCCAACGGCTGCCCCATCGGTGTAAGTGTTGTTTCGTCCGTATTTTTGTGTTTGAGCAGGTAGCCTTTTCCGTTTGCTGTCGGCCCGAGCCGAGATAGAAAGAACCCCTGGACCATGGTACTGTTCAGTCTGCCGAAACCAAATTCACCTTCATACAATTTCGTCTAGGTGTAACCGGTATTTGGAATAGTTGCACTTCCGGAACTGCAGTGGCTTAACATGGACCATGGTACTGTTCAGTCTGCCGAAACCAAATTCAACCAAATCTCAGCTGCAGCATCTGACACTCAATATTATTGTCCTAGTTCCGGAAAGTGCATCATTTTTGCAATTTAATTCCAATGGGCTCCGAGGTAAGATCAGTGAGGTTGTAGATTAAGATGCAATCTCACGGCGGCGGGTTCTCTGTACCGGATTGACTCGATGGATCCTACCCATTGGTCAGATGTCGAAACATCAATGTACGTGTTGTGTCGTCCGTATTTTTGTGTTAGAGGAGGTGCATCCTGGGGAGCCTTATCCGTTTGCTGTTGGTCCGAGCCGAGATAGAGAGAAACCCCAGTCCATGGTACTGTTCAGTCGGCCGAAACCAAATTCACCATCGTTCGATTTCGGTTAGGTGTAACCGGTGCTTGGAAACGGGCACACTTTCGGAACTGCTCCGGCTTAACATCGCTACAGGAGTATAGTCATACTGACTACGTGGCAGGATGTTATGCCAACGACAGCAGCAGTGGATCATCAGACTATGCGTGCCCTCGAAATCTCCCGCACAACAATATTCTCCACCGAAGCATTTGACACTCAATATTATTGTCCTAGTTCCAAAATGTGCACCATTTTTGCAATTTAATTACAACGAACTCCGATGTGAGATTAATGAGGTTTTAGACTCCGGACTCCGATGTGAGACTAGTTAGGTTTTAGACTAAGATGCAATCCCACGGCGGCGGGTTCTTTGTACCGGATTGACCCGATGGATCCTACCTATTGACAAGATGCCGCAACATCAGTGTACGTGTTGTTTCCTCCGTATTTTGTATTGCAAGAGGTGCACCCAGGGGATCCTTTTCCAGGGTGATAAAAGTTTGAACTTTTCAGGGGATCCTTTTCCGTTTGCTGTTGGTCCGAGCCGGGATAGAGAGAAATCCCGGACCATGGTACTGTTCAGTCTCCCAAAACCAAATTCACCATCGTTCGGTTGCGGTGAGGTGTAACCGGTGTTTGGAATGGTTGCACTTCCGGAACTGCAGCGGCTTAACATCGCTACGAGAGTATAGTCATAACGACTACGTGGTAGGATGCTATGCCAACGACAGCAGCAGTGGGTCATCAGACTATGCGACTACCTCCGAAATTTCCCGCACAACAATAATCTCCACGGCAGCATCTGACACTCAATATTATTGTACTAGTTCCGAAAAGTGCATCATTTGTGCAATTTAATTTCAATGGGCTCCGATGTAAGATCAGTGAGGTTGTAGACTAAGATGATATCCCACGGCTGCGGGTTCTTTGTACCAGATTGATCCAATGGATCCTACCGCAGATGCCGCAACATCAGTGTAGGTGTTGTTTCGTTCGTATTTTTGTGTTGGAGAAGGTACATCCCGTGGAGCCTTCTCCGTTTGCTGTTGGTCCGAGGCGGAATAGGGAGAACCCCCAGATCATGGTACTGTTCAGTCTGCCGAAACCAAATTCACCATCGTTCGGTTGCGGTGAAGTATAACCGCTTCTAGGATCGGGTGCACCTTCGGAACTGCTCTGGCTTAGCATCGCTAAGCGAATATAGTCATACTGACTACGTGGCAGGATGCTGTTCCAACAACAGCAGCAGTGGCTCATCAGACTATGCGACTACCTCCGAAATCACCCGCACAACAATAATCTCCACCGCAGCATCTGATACTCAATATTATTGTACTAGTTCCGGAAAGTGCATCATTTTGCAATTTAATTCCAATGGGCTCCGAGGTAAGATCAGTGAAGTTGTAGACTAAGATGCAATCCCACGCCGGCGGGTTCTTTTTTCCAGAATGACCCGATGAGTCCTACACATCGGCCAGTAGCTACCACATCATTGTACGTGTTGTTCTTTGTCCCAGATTGATCCAATGGATCCTACACATCGGCCAAGGCCGCCATATCAGTGTACGTGTTGTTTCGTCCGTATGTTTGACTTGGAAGAGGTGCATCCTGGAGTGCCTTCTCCGTTTGCTGTTGGTCCGATCCGAGATAGAAAGAACCCCAGACCATGGTACTGTTCAGTCTGCCGAAACGAAATTCACCATCGTTCGGTTGCGGTGAGGTGTAACCGGTGCTTGGAACGGGTGCACTTTCGGGACTGCTCTGGCTTAACATCGCCACGGGAGTATAGTCATACTGACTACGTGGTAGAATGCTGTACCAACAACAGAAGCAGTGGGTCATCAGACTATACGACCCCTCCGAAATCTCCCGCACAACAATATTCTCCACCGATGCATCTGACACCCAATATTATTGTCCTAGTTCCGAAATGTGCATCATTTTGCAATTTAATTCCAATCGGCTCCGAGGTAAGATCAGTGAGGTTGTAGACTAAGATGCAATCCGACGGCGGCGGGTTCTTTTTTCCAGAATGACCCGATGAGTCCTACACATCGGCCAGTAGCTACAACATCATTGTACGTGTTGTTCTTTGTCCCAGATTGATCCAATGGGTCCTACACATCGGCCAACGGCCGCCATATCAGTGTACGTGTTGTTTCGTCCGTATGTTTTAGTTGGAAGAGGTGCATCCTGGAGTGCCTTCTCCGTTTGCTGTTGGTCCAATCCGAGATAGAAAGAACCCCGGACCATGGTACTGTTCAGTCTGCCGAAACGAAATTCACCATCGTTCGGTTGCGGTGAGGTGTAACCGGTGCTTGGAACGGGTGCACTTTCGGGACTGCTCTGGCTTAACATCGCCACGGGAATATAGTCATACTGACTACGTGGTAGAATGATTACACTGTTCCGTTTCCCGCTTGTGCCACACACTACCCTGCGGTAAATGGATCACCCACAGGATCGGTACAGGACTAGTCCCTGGAATATATGGACCTGTCCCAGTTCTGGTCAAAACGTATGGAAGGGGCCAGTCACTTTAACATGGGTTTGTTATAGTCGGGGTAAATTTACACTTTAGGACACGTCTTGGACTCATTCCAAAGAACACGTCCTGGGACAATTTAGCAGGAGAATTTCATAGACAGGTCCTCAGGAACCAGTCCCAGTCTCTTAGAAATCTGTTTCATTTTGGACAACCGAATCGCATCCGAAATAAAAAACTTTTGAAATATGTCGAACAATAGATTACATTGATAATTTTATTTCACTAAACGTGTAGTTCCGATAAGATTTTAATATCAAGCGAGTACGGAAATCAATAAATTACGACTATTTAAAAATTGCAACTAACTGGAGCACCGGTGCCAGTTCTGTGATAGGTCATGATAGGTTAGTGGCAATTTGCACCAATTTCCCGTAGGATAGTGACCCGTATATGGAATGTATGGGGGTAGCAGTCAAGTCTGGGGCTACCGAGATAGAGCTATACAACGTGTATATACCGCCGGTTGGTATCTGTGCTCCAGGTTTTCGCCCAAACATTGAGTGGCTGTGTATGGCCATAACCGATTCGTGCTAGGACACTTTAATGCCCACCATGAGCTGTGGAATTCTTTCCTTGGCAATGAAGAGAGTGGTATAGTTTTGGCAGAGCAGATAGATCACTCCACATTTTGCATGATGAACGAAGAGGCCCTCACGAGAATAATGGGTGATTGCAGCAGTTCGCCAGATATATATTTGGCGTCACCTGGTCTGATATATGACGTATCCTGGCAACCCGTCATTTTACTGGGATAAGATCACCTCCCCATAATTCTCACCATTAACCGAGCATCCGATTTAAGAAGCTCTGAACGCTGGACGTTCATCAACCTTTTGGTTGATGAAAGTCAACGGGGAAGGCTTCCGAGAATACACAGATCGCCAATTCAGTGAGCTCCCGCCCCCCTTGTTGCCCAGAGGGTTTTCCGGGACATCATCAACGCAGCAGCCGATCGCTTCATACCTGCTGGTCGAATTGCCCAAGTGAGGCCAAACTTCCCAGTCAGGGAACTGAATTTAGAGATTAGTACGATAGTCGACGAGCTCAAGCGAAATTTATGGTTAGAGTACCTGAAGCAATGTAACTTAGGCACAGGAACAGTCAGTTGTGGTCAACAGTGAGCGCCCTCTCGAAATCCCGGTACTAGGGATGATGGAATTTCAGTGACTTTTGTCAATGTGACACTGACTGATCCGAAGAGGATCAACCGACACTTTGTCGAGCACGCCGAGAGTGATAGAGCGAAAAGGAGAGCCGACTACACACCACAATTTACCACAGCCAATGTTACTGATGTCATCGTCATGAAACCATCTAAAGCGCTGTGCCTTGACGGAATCTTTACTAAAGGGTGATACGTTCAAAATTTTGTCAATATAAACTTGACGTATTTCTTTCAATTTTGCATTTAAAAAACCTGAACACCCCTCATTTTGAAGGTGTGTGTGTGCAGAATGTTGCTCCTATTTTGATTTTGGAATTCACTTTTCAGTTGTCAAAATGCCGTCAAAGCTAGAAGAGCAGCGTATCAAAATTTTGCTCGCGCATCGCGAAAATCCGAGCTACTCGCACGCAAAGCTGGCAAAATCGCTAAAAGTTGCCAAATCAACCGTTACAAATGTAATTAAAGTGTTTGGGAACGTTTGTCGACAGCTAGGAAGTCTGGATCGGGGGGAAATCGAAAACCGGAAGCCGCTGAGACGACAAAGAGAGTTGCCGGTAGTTTCAAGCGAAACCCAAACCTCTCTCTCCGAGATGCCGCAAATAAGCTGGGTGTATCGTCTACAACCGTGCATCGAGCCAAAAAACGAGCCGGACTATCGACTTACAAGAAAGTAGTGACTCCAAATCGCGATGATAAACAAAATACGACGGCCAAAGCGCGATCCCGGAGGCTGTACACGACGATGCTGACGAAGTTTGACTGCGTGGTAATGGAAGACGAAACCTACGTCAAAGCCGACTACAAGCAGCTTCCGGGACAGGAGTTTTATACGGCAAAAGGAAGGGGAAAGGTAGCAGATATTTTCAAGCACATAAAACTGTCAAAGTTCGCAAAGAAATATCTGGTTTGGCAAGCCATCTGTACCTGTGGCTTGAAAAGCAGCATTTTCATAGCTTCCGGGACTGTCAACCAAGAAATTTACATGAAAGAGTGTTTGAATAAACGTCTGCTGCCTTTCCTCAAGAAACACGGTTGTTCCGCACTGTTTTGGCCGGATTTGGTATCTTGCCATTACGGTAAAAAGGCCATGGAGTGGTACGCCGCCAACAACGTGCAGGTGGTTCCCAAGGACAAGAACCCTCCCAACACGCCAGAGCTCCGCCCAATTGAGAACTACTGGGCTATTGTCAAGCGGAACCTAAAGAAGACCAAAAAAACTGCTAAGGACGAGCAGCAGTTCAAGGCAAACTGGCTTTCTGCGGCGAAGAAGGTGGACAAGGTGGCTGTACAGGTGTCAAGCGTGAGGCCCGGCAATTCGGATTTGGAAAAGCAAAAGCCTAACTGAATATTTTTCCTGAATTTTATACTAATTGAACTTGAAAAAGAAATTTAATTTCCCTCAGAAATGTCACCAGCATTACTGAGGTGGGATAATCCACCGCTGAAAAACTTGTTGGTGTTCGGCCGAAGCAGGAATCGAACCCACGACCTTGCAAGGCGGGCATGCTAACCAGGAGTCGAGTACTTGACCAGACTCCTTGTCCTTGGAATCGTTCATTATATCCGATGTATGGAAAATAGGTAGAGTGATTGAAACCAGGCAAATACTCGAGCCAGAAAAAAATTTCACAAAAATTTTTCCAATTAGAGTCTTAATTGGATTTTAAAAAGTATTCAATTAAAAATTTTATTGATTCAACAAATTTTTTAAATGAAACAATAACCAATCACATTTAATAGTATCAATTAATCAATCAATTAATTTTTTAATTGACTTTCAATTATTTTTTTAATTGATACCGTCATTTCTGTGATTGAAGACATTTCAATTAAAAATTAATTGGATCAATTAATTTCGTGGTTGAAGACAAAAAATATTTTTTTGTGTATACAGACCGATTTCCCATCTCTCGCCAGTTGCAGAGATACTTGAGCCTTGTGGAGAATTATCCATCGGGATTGTATGCAGATGGGATTCTGGACGCAGACTAAGAAGAGATGGACATTAATCCACGAGGGAGTCTACCTCGAAGTAATGCGAAAGCGGTTACGAGGCAGAAAGTATATCAGGATGGATTTTTAACTGGTATCGTTAACGACCGGCATAACATACGTTATATGGATGCGGTGTCAGATGCATAAAACATTTTCCCATTCTCACCCAAAAAAAAAAAAAAAAAAAAAAAAAAAAACAATTTTAGTTAACCAATATAGTTTATATTTAAATTTGTAATTCAATTTAATTTTATTAATATTTATAAAATAATTTAATTAATTTAAATTTATTTTACTATGGTAAAACTTAGTTTTTTTTTATCATAATTTAATTTAATTGATATTAAATTTAATTAGCTTTATGTATAATGCAATACGCAAAAATTGTATATGGAATTACTCATAGAGAAAATTGTTTACATTTTTTCTATTTAAATTTTTTTTTTGATAAGGCTAGTTTGGCTTTGACTGTTGGGAGGGTATTAGCCAATGGATTTGATTTTGTTTCCCATGAGATGAGATTTCCTGCATATTAGTTTTAGGGGTTTGGCCTGGGTTGGTGTCTATTTCAAAATTAAATTTTGGCTCTTAGTAGCATTTGCTGTGATTTCACCACCCCAGATCGACAGGCCATGATGGAAAGCCATAGAAACTCTGAATTGTTTTTATATCTTAAACAGAGCTATTCTCAATTTCAAATTTGTTTAATTTTTTTCTATGGATTTCATGTCCGTCCGAACATATTTATAAGCCAGGCAGCTCTCATGGGGCCTTTATTATTTATGTGTTTTTAGTTTTTTTTGGTAGTTTTAAGTAGAGGTCGTAGAGTCGTTGGTTAGTTGGCTGATATTCACTGGTCTTGTGTTCGTCCGTCCGTCAGCCATGACAAATTTGTTGTCTTTTGTTGTAGAGGATTGTTGTGTGTGCACAATGCGTCGTTATTGGTTTGGATGTTGTTTTCTTTTTGCCTGGATAAATAGATCGTATCAAATTTTAGGATGGCACGCCCAGGATTTAATTTCATTAGACCTATGGCCATATACGCACACATATGTACTTGGATACAGAGATGTACTTACTAAAGCAGTCATTTGTTGTTGTTGTTGTTATTGTTGCTGTGTTGGTATACTTCCTTTATTTGTCATTGTCATAGATTCGAAAATCCCTGTGTATCTTCCCTCCTATGGTGCCTTTGCGTAAAGGACCTTAATTTGAGTTTTTTTTTCCAAGGACTATTGCCAAAGGTCAGGATTTAAATTATTTATTATAAGATTGCAATATTTTTGTAAAATTGAAGAAAAAGTCATTGTGGCAAATTGATAATCGGCTTAATAAGTGAATCATTTCAATTGATATACAATGGGGGGAATTATTTCATCCTAAGGTTAAGATTAATAGCAAACAAATTGACCCTAAATAGGGTGCAGATGTGATGTGATATTATTTGTTTAATTTCTTCAAAGAAAAGTATACACAAAAAGAATTAAGAAATAAAGGGTGTGCGATGAAATGCACATTCATTGTATATTTACTATAAGGGGTTATACAGCAGACGAAGGAAGGAGAACTCAAACGATAGAAAAGTCGGAAATCAACTATTTTATAAAAAAAAAACGAAATCGACATATTCTTATAGGAGAATGCAATAACATGAATCTGAATTCAATAATGAAAATATATTCAATTTTGAATCTTAATCAAGGGTTGCTAATAAGTCAACATCTAATTAAAAGCGGTATTTTAGTCATTCAAGGCCAAGTAAAGAGTCAAAAGTATGTAATACGGGAGTCTTCTCCATGAGGAGTTCTGTCACTTTTACTTTGGAAACTAATATAAATATTCCTTTGCTGTCCGGATAAAAAGAATTGATAAAAGTTGGTCGTGTATGGAGAGATCTCAAGATGACTGCATACAACGAAAAGAAAAAAACAAGTATATACGGCCGCAAGTTCGGCCAGGCCGAATCTTATGTACCCACCATCATGGATGGCGTAGAAACTTCTACGAAAGACTATCATCCACAATCGAATTACTTGGGTTGTGGTATCTTAAAACTTCTTAACATCGTTTTCTAAATTGTGATTTAGTCCATACATGGTATATATTAGACAATAAAGTTATGTATAGTTAAGTCTACAAATAATTACGAATCGATATGGAATTGAAATATGGGGGTCGCTTATATGGGGCTATATACAATTATGAACTTGATATGGACCAATTTTTGTGTGATTGGGGATCGATTTATCTGAGGGCCATATATAACTATAGACCGATATGGGCCTAGTTAGGCATGGTTGTTAACGACCATATACTAGCACAATGTACCAAATTTCAACTCACTCGGATGAAATTTGCTCCTCCTAGAGGTTCCAAAACCAAATCTCGGGATCGGTTTATATGGGGCTATGTACGATTATGGACTGCAATGGACCACTTTTGGCATGGTTGTTAAATATCATATACTACCACCACGTACCAAATTTCAAGCAGATCGGATGAATTTTGCTTCTCCAAAAGGCACCGGAGGTCAAATCTGGGGATCGGTTTATATGGGAGCTATATATAATTATGAACTGATAGGAACCAATTCCTGCATGGTTGGTGGATACCATATACTAACATCACGTACCAAATTCCAACCGAATGGGAAGAATTTTGCTCTTCCAAGGGGCTCTGGAGGTCAAATCTGGGGATCGGTTTATATGGGGCCTATATATAATTATGGACCGATATCGACCAATTTTTGCATGGGAGTTTGAGGCCATATATTAACATCACGTACCAAATTTCAACTGAATCAGATGAATTTTGGTCTTCCAAGAGGTTCCGGAGGTCAAATCTGGTGATCGGTTTATATGGGGGCTATATATATTTATGAACCGATGTGGACCAATTTTTGCATGGTTGTTAGAGACCATATACTAACATCACGTACCAAATTTCAGCCGGATCGGATGAAATTTGCTTCTCTTAGAGGCCTCGCAAGCCAAATCGGGGGATCGGTTTATATGGGGGCTATATATAATTATGGACCGATGTGGACCAATTTTTGCATGGTTGTTAGAGACCATATACTAACACCATGTACCAAATTTCAGTCGGATCGGATGAAATTTGCTTCTCTTAGAGGCCTCGCAAGCCAAATCGGAGGATCGGTTTATATGGGGGCTATATATAATTATGGACCGATGTGGACCAATTTTGGCATGGTTGTTAGAGACCATATACTGACACCATGTACCAAATTTCAGCTGGATCGGAAGAAATTTGCTTCTCTTAGGGGCCTCGCAAGCCAAATCGGGGGATCGGTTTGTATGGGGGCTATATATAATTATGGATCGATGTGGACCAATTTTTGCATGGTTGTTAGAGACCATATACTAACACCATGTACCAAATTTCAGCCAGATCGGATGAAATTTGCTTCTCTTAGAGGCCTCGCAAGCCAAATTTTGGGGTCCGTTTATATGGGGGCTATCCGTAAAAGTGGACCGATATGGCCCATTTGCAATACCATCCGACCTACATCAATAACAACTACTTGTGCCAAGTTTCAAGTCGATAGCTTGTTTCGTTCGGAAGTTAGCGTGATTTCAACAGACGGACGGACGGACGGACGGACATGCTCAGATCGACTCAGAATTTCACTACGACCCAGAATATATATACTTTATGGGGTCTTAGGGCAATATTTCGATGTGTTACAAACGGAATGACAAAGTTAATATACCCACCATCCTATGGTGGTGGGTATAAAAACTTTGGAACGTTTTCCCATACATTCCCAATATATTTTCCCTACAATTTCCCCGACAATATTTAAATCTTTCACCACTATAGTGGTGAAAGTGTTATGTTCCCGTATACATATATTTAAATCTGAACTGATTTGGACAAAATTTTTTAAAACTTTGAAAAATCTCTACACCTAAAATTTAAACCGTTTAATGCCCTGGGACGGTGTATAATGTTAGTATAATAAATGGGAGTACAAATATGTGATTTATATCTAAATCTGAAAAGATTTCAAACAAATTTGATATGCATCGTAAGAATTTTAATTCTACTCCCAGTGCGAAATTTCACCTAAATCCGTGTAAAAAGTTGACCTCTGTGGTCATATGAGAGTAAATGGGGCAAGAGATATATATTAAAGCTACATATATCTAAATCTGAACCGATTTCAAAAAGTTTGTATTATTTAATTTTTTAACTGAAAAAGATTTCAGTTTCAATTAAATTTTTAATTCGAAATATTTGTTTTTTTTATACCCTCCACCATAGGATGGGGGTATATTATCTTTGTCATAACGTTTGTAACACATCGAAATATTGCTGTAAGACCCCATAAAGTATATATATTCTGGGTCGTGGTGAAATTCTGAGTCGATCTGAGCATGTCCGTCCGTCCGTCTGTTGAAATCACGCTAACTTCCGAACGAAACAAACTATCGACTTCAAACTTGGCACAAGTAGTTGTTATTGATGTAGGTCGGATGGTATTGCAAATGGGCCATATCGGTCCACTTTTACGTATAACCCCCATATAAACGGACCCCCAAATTTGGCTTGCGATTGCTCTAAGAGAAGCAAATTTCATCCGATCCGGCTGAAATTTGGTACATGGTGTTAGTATATGGTCTCTAACAACCATGCAAAAATTGGTCCATTTCGGTCCACTTTTACGTATAACCCCCATATAAACGGACCCCCAAATTTGGCTTGCGATTGCTCTAAGAGAAGCAAATTTCATCCGATCCGGCTGAAATTTGGTACATGGTGTTAGTATATGGTCTCTAACAACCATGCAAAAATTAGTCGATATCGGTCCATAATTACATATAGCCCCCATATAAACTGATCCCCCGATTTGGCTTGCGGAGCCTCTAAGAGAACCAAATTTCATGCGATCCGTCTGAAATTTGGTACATGGTGTTAGTATATGTTCTCTAATGACCAAGCAAAAATTGGTCCACATCGGTCCATAATTATATATAGCCCCCATATAAACCGATTTGGCTTGAGGAGCCTCTAAGAAACGAAAATTTCATCCGATCCGACTGAAATTTGTTACATGGTGTTGGTAAATGTTCTCTAATGACCATGCAAAAATTGGTCCACATCGGTCCATAATTATATATAGCCCCCATATTAATCGATTTCCAGATTTGTCCTCCGGAGCCTCTTGGCAAAATTCATCCGATCCGGTTGAAATTTGAAACATGGTGTTAGAATGTGATCTCTAACAAACACGCAAGAATTGGTCCATATCGGTCCATAATTATATATAGCCCCCATATAAACCGTTCCCTAGATTTGATCTCCGGAGCCTCTTGGAGGAGCAAAATTCATCCGATCCGGTTGAAATTTGCAACGTGGTGTTAGTATAAGGCCGCTTGTATCCATGCCAAACTTAGTCCATATCGGTCTATAGTTATATATAGCCGATCCCCAATCACACAAAAATTGGTCCATATCGGTTCATATTCATGGTTGCCACTGGAGCCAAAAATAATCTACCAAAATTTTATTTTTATGGATAACATTGTCAAAATGTTATTTCTATAGAACATTTTTTCAAATTTTTTTTTTTTTATAGAAAGTTTTGTCAAAATTTTATTTCTATAGGAAATTTTGTCAAAATTTTATTTCTATAGAAAATTTTTTCCAAATTTTATTTCTATAGAAAATTTTTCCAAATTTTACTTCTATAGAAAATGTTGTCAAAATTTTATTTTGTCAAAATTTTATTTCTATAGAAACTTTAAACTTAATTATATACGTATTTAATCGGCCTTTTTTAGTTTATTATATACTACGTATGGACTACCTTGTAATTTAGAAGACGGTGTTAGGAAGTTTTAAGATACCTTGCCATCGGCAAGTGTTACCGCAACCCAAGTAATTCCATTGTTGATGACAGTCTTCAGTAGAAGTTTCTACGCAATACATGGTGGAGGGTACATAAGCTTCGGCCTGGCCGAACTTACGGCCGTTTATACTTGTTTTTCTGTGTAGTTAGTTTAGCTTTAGTGGCAGCACGTTATTTTAGACTCACTTATAGACTATTCAGTCCACTGTGGTACCACAAGTGTTGAACTTCACTCTTATCAAGTTGATTACAATACATATCAGCCACACTGTATTATGATCTTTCAGATTCATCGTCACTTCTTAACTTCTTGAGTAATTAAAAGTTGGGCCACATTGACTACTAGATTGATGTGCATCATAAAACAATTAAAATGCATGTTCGACATGCAATTTTTGTGTTTTTAATGGAGGATACCAGTTTTGCAAAAATATCCATGGACAAAGAAGCACACGTTAAGGGGGACATTGATCAGGTCAACAGAATTCCATCACATAAACCTTTACACGCAACTACTCTATTAGAGTCTGTGGGCATCCCAGTGTAATTCTTCCAAAGTCTTGCGTTTGTTTTCTTTAGATTTCCGAAAAATTATTTTTTTGTCTATTTCTATTTTTAAAGTTTTAAATTACGACAGTGTACTGTAGTCTTAAATGGAGGCCAGCTAGACGGCTACTATAAAATCGAGACAGCTAGACAGATGTATGGACGGATGAATGAATAAAAGAATCAACTAACGAACGAACCAACGAACGAATGATTGGTCTGAGTAGCTTCAATTTTAGCGAACTGCACTATGTTATGATGAGGATGACGATGATGATGACGTTGACTACAATGATGATGATGGATCGATTGGTTGATGATGGCTGTTAGGGGTGGGCACCACGGTTGCCACTCGAGCCAAAAATAATCTACCAAATGTGGAGAACATTTTACCAAAAAATTACCAAACGAAATTTTTTTTTGTCAAAATTTTATTTCTATATAAAACTTTGTCAAAATTTTATTTCTATAGAAAATTTTGTCAAAATTTTATTTCTATAGAAAATTTTGTCAAAATTTTATTTCTATAGAAAATTTTGTCAAAATTTTATTTCTATAGAAAATTTTGTCAAAATTTTATTTCTATAGAAAATTTTGTCAAAATTTTATTTCTATAGAATATTTTGTCAAAATTTTATTTCTATAGAATATTTTGTCAAAATTTTATTTCTATAGAATATTTTGTCAAAATTTTATTTCTATAGAAAATTTTGTCAACATTTTATTTCTACATGAAATTTTTGTAAAATTTTATTTCTATAGAAAATTTTGTACAAATTTTATTTCTATAGAAAATTTTGTCCTAATTTTATTTCTATAGAAAATTTTGTCAAATTTTATTTCTATAGAAAATTTTGTCAAAATTTTGTTTCTACAGAAACTTTTGTTAAAATTTTATTTCTATGGAAAATTTTATTTCTATAGAAAATTTTGTGAAAACTTTATTTCTCTAGAAAATGTTTTCAATATTTTATTTCTATAGAAAATTTTGTCAACATTTTATTTCTAGAGAAAATTTTGTCAAAATTTCATTTCTATAAAAATTTTTTCGAAATCTTATTTCTAAATAAAATTTTGTCAAAATTGTATTTCTATAGAAAATTTTGCCAAATTTTATGTCTATAGAAAATTTTGTCAAAATGTTATTTCTATAGAAAATTTTGTCAAAATTTTATTTCTATAGAAAAATTTGTCAACATTTTATTTCTATAGAAAATTTTGTCGAAATTTTATTTCTATAGAAAATTTTGTCAAAATTTTATTTCTATAGAAAATTTTGTCAAAATTTTATTTCTATAGAAAATTTTGTCAAAATGTTATTTCGTTTTGTTTGTTATTGTTGGCTTCTCTTCAATCGTTATTGTTGTTTTTTTGTTTTTTGATCTCAGCTTAAAGCCATGCATTGACTAAACTACAAGAGTAGCTTAACCAACAGAGGAAAAGTATGCTTGTCAAATTTATTTGGGCAAAGCCCTATAGACTGCAAGATGGTTGGATGTACAGCTGTTTCGGAATTACCACATTCCTCATCAGCATCCTCTACTTGCAGCAAAACTATCAACCAATTATCAGAATAAATTCGGGTAATTCACTCAACCCTGAGATCAAAAAACAAAAAAACAACAATAAAAATGTTATTTCTATAGAAAATTTTGTGAAAATTTTATTTTTATAGAAAATTTTTTCCAAATTTTATTTCTATAGAAAATTTTGCCAAATTTTATATCTATAGAAAATTTTGCCAAATTTTATATCTATAGAAATTTTTATCAAAATATTAGTTCTATAAAAATGTTTGTGAAAATTTTGTTAAAATTTTATTTCTATAGAAAAATTTGTCAAAATTTTATTGCTATAGCAAATTTTGTCAAAATTTTATTTCTATAAAAAATTTCGTAAACATTTTATTTCTGTAAAAAATTTTGTCAAAATTTCATTTCTATAAAAATTTTTTCAAAATCTTATTTCTAAAGAAATTTTTGTCAAAATGTTATTTCTATAGAAAATTTTGTCAAAATTTTATTTCTACAAAAATGTTTGTGAAAATTTTGTTTAAATTTTATTTCTATAGAAAAATTTGTCAACATTTTATTGCTATAGTAAATTTTGTCTAAATTTTATTTCTATAGAAAATTTTGTCCAAATTTTATTTCTATAGAAAATATTATCAAAATTTTATTTCTATAGAAAATTGTGTCAACATTTTATTTCTATAGAAAATTTTATTTCTATAGAAAATTTTGTCAAAATTTTATTTCTATAGAAAATTTTGTCAAATATTTTATTTCTATAGAAAATTTTGTCAAAATTTAATTTCTATATAAAATTTTGTCAAAATTTTATTTCTATAGAAAAAAAAATTTTGTCAAAATGTTATTTCTATCGACATTTTTGTAAAAATTTTATTTCTATAGAAAATTTTTTCCAAATTTTATTTCTTTACAAACTTTTGTCAAAATTTTATTTCTATAGAACATTTTGTGAAAATTTTATTTCTATATAAAATTTTTTCGCAATTTTATTTCTATAGAAAATTTTGTCAAAATTTTATTTCTGTAGAAAATTTTGTCAAAACTTTATTTCTGTAGAAAATTTTGTCAACACTTTATTTCTATAAAAAATTTTGTCAAAATGTTATTTCTGTAGAATATTTTGTCAAAATTTTATTTCTGTAGAAATTTTTGTGAAAAATTTGTCAAAATTTACAGGAAATTCTGTCAACATTTTATTTCTATTATAGACAATTTTGTCAAAATTTTATTTCTATAGAAAATTTAGTCAACATTTTATATCTATAGAAAATTTTGTCAAAATTTTTTTTTTCTATAGGAAATTTTGTTATAATTTTATTTCTATAGAAAAATTTTTCAAAATTTTATTGCTATAGAAATATGGTCAAAATTCTATTTCTATATAAAATTTTCTCTCAATTTTATTTCTATAGAAAATTTTGTCAAAATTTTATTTCTATAGAAAATTTTGTCAAATTTTTATTTCTATCGAAAACTTTTCAAAATTTTATTTCTATACAAAATTTTGTAAAAATTTTATTTCTATGGAAAATTTTGTCAAAATTTTATTTCTATAGAAAATTTTGTCAAAATTTTATTTCTGTAAAATTTTTTTTTAAATTTTTTTTTCTATAGGAAATTTTGTCAAAATTTTTTTTCTATAGGAAATTTTGTCAAAATTTTATTTCTATATAAAATTTTCTCGCAATTTTTTTTCTATAGGAAATTTTGTCAAAATTTTTTTTTCTATAGGAAATTTTGTCAAAATTTTATTTCTATAGAAATTTGGGCAAAATTTTATTTCTATATAAAATTTTCTCGCAATTTTATTTTTATAGCAAATTTTGTCAAAATTTTATTTCCATAAAAATCTTTATCAAAATTTTATTTCTATAGGAAATTTTATCAAAATTTTATTTCTATAGAAAATTTTGTGAAAATTGTATTTCTATGAAAATTTTATTTCTATAGAGATTTTTGTCCAAATTTTATTTCTATAGAAAATTTTGTGAAAATTGTATTTCTATAGAAAATTTTGTTAAAATTTTATTTCTGTAGAAAATTTTGTCAAAATTTCATTTCTATGAAAATTTTATTTCTATAGAAATTTTTGTCCAAATTTTATTTCTATAGAAAATTTTTGTCAAAATTTTATTTCTATAGAAAATTTTGTCAAAAATTTATTTCGATAGCAAATTTTTTGTCAACATTTTTGTCTATAGAAAATTTTGTCAAAATTTTTATTTTTTTAATTTTTATAGAATTTTTTTTTTTTTTCAAAATTTTATTTCTGTAGAAAACTTTGTCAAAAATTTTTTTCTATAGAAAATTTTGTCAAAATTTTATTTCTCTAAAAAATTTTGTCAAAATTTTATTTCTCTAAAAAAATTGTCAAAAT
The DNA here is from genome assembly GCF_050003625.1 of Haematobia irritans. Taxonomy (NCBI): domain Eukaryota; kingdom Metazoa; phylum Arthropoda; class Insecta; order Diptera; family Muscidae; genus Haematobia; species Haematobia irritans. The sequence continues at coordinate 107,655,237 of NC_134401.1, read as the reverse complement.
CTTATTTCTAAAAAATTTGTAAAATTTTTATTTTACACAATAAAAAAAATGCAAAATATTTCTATAAAAGTTTGTGAAGTACCTCTTAGTTGTAGAGGTATATATTGCAAAATCTAACAAAACATCAAGAATCCTACCAATCTACCAAACAGTAAAGATATACCATTTATGGTAGAATTCTACCAACTGTGGCAACCGTGGTGGACACCCATGTGCCTTAGACTCTCTATAGGCCATAGGAAATGCCACATCAAGAGTTCATTTAATTGAACCATAGAAATTGTTCCAATTTTGTGTGTATTCGACCATTGTAGGCAAATTGGTTTTGAGTTTTCGTTATTGTTGTTATTGCTGTTGTTTCCAATTTGAAATGCCTTCTTTTCATTTTTCCTCAAAAATAAAAAAATCGAACAAAATATTCAAATTCTTGCCATATTTCATTTGCATGTGAATTCATGCGATGCATCATCAAAATTCTTCTACATCGCTTCACGATATTCACTGGGGAGGAAGTTTATATTGGATTTTAAATTTCATTTTTTCTTTTTTTATTTTTTTTTTGATTTTTGTTCTTCGATATTATTTTAAGTATTTTCTGGTCTAGCTACATTGGCCTATATCGATATGTCGCTTATGCCATTATCAAAAGCTATTTAATAGCTTGTAAGAATTTCCTAAGAGATCAAATTATGTTTACTGCCCTCCTCCATATCGGAGAGTGTGTCATGTTTTGTAAAGAACTAAAGAAAAACTTTCCTTGTATGTCAAAGGGCAAAATCGACAAGTGAGAACGAAAAAATAGCTATCGGATAATCGTCGTAAATTAAAATCTCTTTATAAAAACATCTTTAACAATTTTCATCGAAATAATTTTCCACACTCCATGGAGATTTACATGATGGATTAAAAATAAATTTAGTCATCAATCGCATTGTTAATTTTTAATTATCACACCTGGTATCTGGGAATATCAATAGTGTTCAATGGAATTTACGAACATAGAAATAAATGATAATTATGGAGAACAATGAAATTATTATTTTAATTGCATATATTTTCTTTTAATAAGCAAAACAAAATAATCAAATAATTTTTTTTATGAATGTTGATGATGTTGTTGCTATTGTTGTCCATACAACATTTATGGTTAGCCTGCCCACATAAACAAGTTCTTCTGGTCAACTTTGGAGGTGCATTTTAGTTTCGTTTTTATTTGAATTTTATCGACTGCATTCTGTTTGGTGTATGAGAATTTCCTTTCTTGGAGCTTTTTTTTCATTTTCCAAAGTAATTGTTTACATGCATTTGATTAATTATTATTATTATCAACATCATTTGTATGCCTGATGTCTACCGTCCCAACGAGATTGCTCACTAATGCAACTAATAAAATTGTAAACTCACGTAGCGACCATAAAGTATGCGAGGTTTTATTTTTAATTTAGACTCAACAAAAAAGAAAGCCCAAAATCAAGAAAACTGTTTAAGAGTTATTGTATATGGATAAGAACAGACTAGGTCAAAACATTATTGGAGTCCCAGTATACTGAAAAAAAATTCTATAGAACTAAAATTTTGACAAAATTTTCTATAGAACTAAAATTTTGACAAAATTTTCTATAGAAATAAAATTTTGACAAAATTGTCTATAGACATAAAATTTTGACAAAATTTTTTATAGAAATAAAATTTTGACAAAATTGTCTACAGAAATAAAATTTTGACAAAATCTATATATATAAAATTCAAATTATGTTTGTTTATTTGTTTGTTTGTTTGTTTATTTGTATGTTCCGGGTTGGCGCGAAAACGGCTGAACCGATTTACTTGAAACTTTCAGAGATCGTGGGGGGCACTCATGTGCTGAAAATAGGGTACCTCATTTTTTGACATATGGTCGCGGAGAGGAACCTCCCCTTTGTCCGACTCTTTGAAAATTAGACCAAAGTTGACCGATTTGCTTGAAATTTTCATTGAAGGTTGGGGTTGGCATTTAGACAAAGATCCGCTACTTTATATTTCAATATTTGGTGGCGGAGGGGGACCTCCCCTTTGTTCGACTTTTTTTAAAGTACTAAAATTCTCTAAATTATCTGAGATTTACAGAGAACATATGGTGAGGTTATGGAATTAATATGGTGTACCTGATGATTTCATATGTGGACGGGGAGGGGGACCTCCCCCTTGCCATACTTTTTGAAACTTGGAATAAAATTGTGCGATTTGCTTGAAATTTTCATTGAATGTTGGGGTTGGTATTTAGACAAAAATCCGCTACATTATTTTTCGATATTTGGTCGGGGAGGGGGACCACCCCTTTGCCCAAATTTTTTTTTGAAAGTTCAAACAAAACTAAACTCCGCCGACTGAAATTTTACAGAAAAAATGGGTTACGAAATTTATGTCAGGTTCCTGATTTTTTAATAAAAATAAAAGGACATAGGGAGACATCCGCTTCTCTTAAGTACATACAGAGAAACAATTAAACTTTACCGAGTTACTTGAAATTTACAGAGGACTGGGGAGAGATCGTAACCTCCGTCAACCGTAATAGTTGATACCTGATTTTGTGATATTTGGACGGAAGAGAGGCCGCCCCTTTAGGCTTATAATTTGCTTGACATTTTCTGTGACGTTTACAAAAGATACGCTAAATCACTTTTCGATATTTGGTCGGGGAGGAGGTCCTCCTCTAAAACTACAAAAAAAATTTAGGTTTTCTTGAAATTTACAAAGGCAGTGGGGGAAGGTTATGAACAAAGAGGCAACCTTCCTTACCCCACACTTGAAGGAAAGTTTCAAGAATTTTCAGGGAAGGTTAGGGGTGTCGATATTGTATCGGGGAAAGTGACGTCCCTTTAAAACAATAGAGCAAAATTTAAACATTTCCGATCTACTTGAAATTTACAGGGACATGGCAGGAGGTGATTAAATTTATACATAATTTTTAAATTACTATATGATTTTTCGATATCTGGTTGGGGAAGGGGAAAATTGAAATAAACTTTATCGATTTACTTCGATAGAATTTATAGGGACCATTGAGTAGTTGTAAAATTAATATAGGGTACGTGATAGTCCGAAATCAGGTCGGAGTGGAGCGAAGGTGGGGAGAGGGATCCCTTTTCTCCGTTTTTTTTTCTTAAATTGAAAGTAGAGGGTTGTCCGTAAATGGGAACTCGGTACATAATTTTATGATTTTTGTAGAGGCTTCTGCCAGACTTCTTTTTACTAAAGAACTTAAATTTACATGAAATTGGCAGCCAACGTAGAGGGTGCTTCATTTTCCAACATTTTAGCAAATGTTAAAGTGGTAAAATTTTTTACTACTTTTGCTTTTCCCTATTTATTGGATGGGAAACAGTAATTCTTTGTATGTTATTATAATATAGTGCCTAATTTTCAGATATGTTGAGGAGAAGGATACCTTTCCTTGACAAACCCCACTTAAAATTCACAAGAAATATAGAAGATTGTCCAACTACTTGAATACAGAACATTATTAAAAAAATTTGGAGGAAAGGGTACACCCTCTCCCGCCGTATTTGTACCTATAAACGAAAAATCAAGTAGTCCGATTTGTTTAAAAGAATTGAAATCTTTTCGAATTTGTTTTCAGCACGAAGGATATAGTTGACTAAGTTAATGCAAAATGTTCCTCCAAATACGCTTCGGAAGGCGCAGCGAAGCGGGCCGGGTTACGCTAGTTATCTATAGAAATAAAATTTTGACAAAATTTTCTATAGAAATAAAATTTTGACAAAATTGTCTACAGAAATAAAATTTTGACAAAATTGTCTATAGAAATAAAATTTTGACAAAATTTTCTTTAGAAACAAGTTTTTGAAAAAAAATTTCTGTAGAAACGAAATTTTGACAAAAATTTCTTCAGAAATAAAATTTTTTCAAAAATTTCTACAGAAATAAAATGTTAACAAAATTTTCTATAGAAATAAAATTTTGACAAAATTTTCTATAGAAATAAAATGTTGACAAATATTTGTATAGAAATAAAATTTTGAAAAAATTTTGTATAGAAATAACATTTTGAGAAAATTTTCTATAGACACAAAATTTTGACAAAATTGTCTTCAGATATAAAATTTTGACAAAATTGTCTATAAAACTAAAATTTTGACAAAATTTTATTTCTATAGGAAATATTGTCCACATTTTATTTCTATAGAATTCTTTTGTGTTTCTATGGAAATAAAATTTTGACAAATTTTTTCTGTAGAAATAACATTTAACATTTTGACAAAATTCTCTATAGAAATTAAATTTTGAAAAAATTGTCTATAGAAATAAAATTTCGACAAAATTTTCTATAGAAATAAAATTTTGACAAAATTGTCTACAGAAAAAAAAATTTTGACAAAATTTTCTATAGAAGTAACATTTTGACAAAATTTTGTATATAAATAAAATTTTGAGAAAATTTTCTACAGGCATCAGATTTTGCAAAATTGTCTTCAGACATAAACTTTTGACAAAATTGTCTATAGAAATAAAATTTTGACAAAATTTTCTTTAGAAATAAGATTTTGAAAAAAGAAATTCTATAAAAATGAAATTTTGACAAAAATTTCTTTAGAAATACAATTTTTACAAAAATTTCTACAGAAATAAAATTTCAACAAAATTTTCTATAGAAATAAAGTTTTGATATATCTATAGAAAATAGAAATTGAATTTTGACAAAATTTTGTATAGAAATAAAATTTTGAGAAAATTTTCTATAGGCATAAAATATTGACAAAATTGTCTTCAGACATACAATTTTGACAAACTTGTCTATAGAACTAAAATTTTGGCAAAATTTTCTATAAAAATTCAATTCAATAATAATTTGAACAATTTTTCTGTAGAAATAACATTTCGTCAAAATTCTCTATAGAAATTAAGTTTTGACAAAATTGTCTATAGAAATAAAATTTTGACAAAATTTTCGATAGAAATAAAATTTTGACAAAATTTTCAATACAAATAAAATGTTGACAAAATTTTCTTTAGAAATAAGATTTTGAAAAAATTTTTCTATAGAAATGAAATTTTGACAAAAATTTCTTCGGAAATAAAATTTTGACAAAAATTTTTGCAGAAATAAAATTTTAACAAAATTTTCTATAGTACTAAAATTTTGACAAAATCTTCTATAAAAATGAAATTTTGACTAAATTTTATTTTGACAAAATTTTATTTCTACAGGAAATATTGTCAACATGTTATTTCTGTAGATTTTTTTTTTAATAAATAAAATGTTGACAAAATATTCTATAGATCTAAAATTGTGACAAGATTGTCTATAGAAAGAAAAGTATTGACAAAATTTTCTATAGAAATAAAATTTCGACTAAATTTTCCATAGAAATAAAATTTCGACAAAATTTTCCATAGAAATAAAATTTCGACAAAATTTTCCATAGAAATAAAATTTTGACAAAATTTTCTATAGAAATAAAAGATTGAAAAAATTTTCTATAGAAATAAAATTTTGACAAATTTTCCATAGAAATAAAATTTTGACAAAATGTTCTATAGAAATAAAATTTTGACAAAACTTTCCATAGAAATAAAATTTTGAGAAAATTTTCTGTGGACATAAAATTTTGACAAAATTGTCTATAGAAAGAAAAGTGTTGTCTATAGAAAGAAAAGTGTTGGCAAAATTTTCTATAGAAATAAAATTTTGATATTTTGTATAGTAAAAAAAATTTGAGAAAATATTCTATAGAAATAAAATTCTGGCAATATTTTCTATACAAATAAAATGCTGAAAATGTATGATAGAAATAAAAGTGCTGACAAAATTTTCCAAAAAAAATTGACAAAATTTCCTAAAGAAATAAAATTTTGACAAAATTCTCTATAGAAATTAAATTTTGCAAAAATTGTGTAAAAAAAATTTCGACAAAATATTCTATAGAAATAAAATATTGACAAAATTGTCTACAGAAATAAAATTTTGACAAAATTTTCTATAGAAGTAACATTTTGACAAAATTTTGTATAGAAATAAAATTTTGAGAAAATTTTCTATAGGCATCAAATTTTGACAAAATTGTCTTCAGGCATAAACTTTTGACAAAATTGTCTATAGAAATAAAATTTTGACAAAATTGTCTATAGAAATAAAATTTTGACAAAATTTTCTTTAGAGATAAAATTTTTACAAAAATTTCTACAGAAATAAAATAGAAATAAAATTTTCACAAAATTTTGTATAGAAATAAAATTTTGAGAAAATTTTCTATAGACATAAAATTTTGACAAAATTGTCTTCAGATATAAAATTTTGACAAAATTGTCTATAGAACTAAAATTTTGACAAAATTTTCTATAAAAATTAAATGTTGACAAAATTTTCTGTAGATGTAAAATTTTTACAAAATTTTCTAAATACATAAAATTTTGACAAAATTGTCAATAGAAATAAAAATTTTGACAAAATTTTATTTCTATAGGAAATATTGTCCACATTTTATTTCTATAGAATTCTTTTGTGTTTCTATGAAAATAAAATTTTGACAAATTTTTCCATAGAAATAAAATTTTGAGAAAATTTTCCATAGAAATAAAATTTTGACAAAATGTTCTATAGAAATAAAAATTTGACAAAATTTTCTTTAGAAATAAAATTTTGAGAAAATTTTCTGTGGACATAAAACTTTGACAAAATTGTCTATAGAAAGAAAAGTGTTGACAAAATTTTCTATAGAAATAAAATTTTGACAAAATTTTCTAAAGAAATAAAATTTTGACAAAATTTCTATAGAAATAAAATTTTGACAAAATTTCTAAAGAAATAAAATTTTGTCAAAATTTTCTAAAGAAATAAAATTTTGACAAAATTTCTAACGAAATAAAATTTTGACAAAATTTTCTAAAGAAATAAAATTTTGACAAAATTTTCTATGGAAATAAAATTTTGACAAAATTTTCTAAAGAAATAAAATTTTGACAAAATTTTCTATAGAAATAAAATTTTGACAAAATTTACTATAGAAATACAATTTTGACAATATTTTCTATAGAAATAATATTGAATATTGATAAATTGACATTAACCATACTGAAGACACTAATTTCTCCCTGTGTATAAGAAATATTCCTTTCTCTAAACACTGTCCAATTGTGATATTGTTTGATTTGTTTTTGTTTTTTTATATTCTCTTTCGCTTAATCGATTGCTTTAGTATTCGATAATTATGTCAAAAGATTTATGTCGCATTGATTCTATTAAAAATATATAAACTTTTAGTTTATGTCTTTTTTATGTGAATGCGTTCGAAATTTGTTAGAGAATTCTATCAACAAAAGTGTTGTAATTTACGATCACATAAAATGCAGCCACTGGTCGACAGCTATGGCCTGTGCATGGACGATTTTCAAAAAAGACTTTCATTAGATCATCGATCAAATTTCGAAAACAAAAAGAAAAACCAAAATAAAATTCAAATAGAACCGAATGCGAGTCGATGTCTCCATTGATGACCATGGATGGATAAATGGTGCGTGAAGTTAGTGAAAAAGTCGTTTAAAAGAAGACGATAGAGAATTTCTCATAAAAAGTTTAATGGTGAATGAATGAATAATTGAGAAATAATATTTATTGGCATACCATTTTTTTCTTTAACTTAATAATATAGGAAAATTAATTTTACTTACATTTCTTACTAATGGGAAAATATAACTCCCATAAAATTCTTTCATGTACCGGATCTGCAAAAAAAATGATCAATATAATTACATTAGGTATAGAAGGGGTATGGTTAAAATATGATGACAATTTTGTAATGAGCGAAATGATAGCTACATGATATTTGGATTACTAACAACAAATTATATTATTTATAGAGCACAAAAAGCATTTGCGTTTGGATGTATTTAAAGTTTAATAAAACCAAATTCGACTGTGTGTAGATTCGTTTATATATTTTCTAAACAACGAATAGCTTTACGCACAAAATATGACACATCTTGATGTTTCGTTGTAAAGATGTAATATTATTTCTATGAAATTTTCTGTAAAGACAAAATTTTTGTGAAATTTTCTCTAAGGACAAAATTTATATGGAAATTTTTACAAATACAGAATTTCAATGAAATTTTCTCTAAAGACAACATTTCTATGAAATTTTCTATAACGACATTTCCTAAAGTGAACAATTTTTAAAAATACAGAATTTCACTGAAATTTTCTATAACGAAAGACAAATTTCTACAATTTCTGAAGATAAAATTTCAATGAAATTTTTTCTGAAGATAAATTTTATATGAAATTTTCTCGAAAGATAACATTTCTATGAAATTTTCTATAAAGACAATTTCTAAAATGAAAAAATTAAAAATACAAAATTTCAATGAAATTTTCTATAAAGACAAAACTGCTATAAAAATTTAACTAAAGATAGTTTTTTTTTTATGAAATTTTCTCTAAAGACAAAATAGTTATGAAGTTTTCTCTATAGACAAAATTTTATGAAATTTTATCTACAGATAAAATTTCTATGAAATTTTCTATTAAGATAAAATTTCTATGAAATTTTCACAAAATGTCTGCGAAATTTTGTTAAATACAAAATTTTCTCTAAAGGCAACATTTCAATGACATTTTCTACAAATTTAACTAAAGAAAAAAATTTTATAAAAAATTTTCTCTAAAGACAACATTTCTATGAAATTCTCTATAAAGACAATTTTTTTATAAAATTTTCTCCAAAAGTTGTGATCCCTTCGGATCAACGTTGGGTGATCCGAAGGGATCACTGTAGTCTAAAGAGGAGATGAGAAAAAGAATAATAGAAGCAGTACTTAAGAACAAATTATCATAGAGCGCGAAGCTCAACCATCGTCGGTGTACGAAAAGTAGAACCAATCAGTGAAAGTTTGTAAATAATTAAACAGAATAATTCTAATAAGAAATCGACAACGACGGCAAACATTAAGTGACAGATATAGTTAGTGTTGGATAAGTGATTTGCCCCTTCGAGAGTGAGTTAATTTTATGCCCATTACAAATGGTGTTACACCAGGGTAAAGTACAATCCATTCGGGCACCTCTAAGTGTTGTTTGACTAAGGCCGGAGAGTTGGGATTAGGCCCCAACAAAGACAAAATTGCTGTAAAAATTTAACTACAAAAAAAAAAATATTATGAAATTTTCTCTAAAGAAAACATTTTTATGAAATTTTCTACAAAGACAAACTTTTTTTTATAAAATTTTCTCTAAAGACAAATTTTCTATAAAATTTTCTCCAAAGACAACATTTCTACAAAATTTTTCTAAAACCAAAATTTCTATAAAATAATCTCCAAAGACAAGATTTCTATGAAATTTTCTCCAAAGACAAAATTGCTACGAAATTTTCTTTAAATACAAAATTTTTATAAAATTTTCTCAAAAGACAAAATTTCTATGAAATTTTCTCTAAGGACAAAATTTATATGAAATTTTCTCTAAGGACAAAAGTTCTATGGAAATTTTTACAAATACAGAATTTCAATGAAATTTTCTCTAAAGACAACATTTCAATGAAATTTTCTATACAGACAATTTCTAAAGTGAAAAATTTTTAAAAATACAGAATTTCAATGAAATTTTTTCTGAAGATAAATTTTCTATGAAATTTTCTCGAAAGATAACATTGCTATGAAATTTTCTATAAAGACAGACAATTTCTAAAATGAAAAAATTAAAAATACAAAATTTCAATGCAATTTTCTATAAAGACAAAATTTCAATGAAATTTTCTGTAAAGACAAAACTGCTATAAAAATTTAACTAAGAATAGTTTTTTTTTTATGAAATTTTCTCTAAAGACAAAATAGTTATGAAATTTTCATTAAATGTCTACGAAATTTTGTTAAAGACAAAATTTTCTCTAGAGACAAAATTTCAATGACATTTTCTACAAAGACAAAACTGCTGTAAAAATTTAACTAAAGAAAAAATTATTATGAAATTTTCTCTAAAGAAAACATTTTTATGAAATGTTCTATAAAGACAACATTTCTACAAAATTTTTCTAAAAACAAAATTTCTATAAAATAATCTTCAAAGACAAGGTTTCTATGAAATTTTCTCCAAAGACAAAATTGCTACGAAATTTTCTTTTAATACCAAATTTTTATAAAATTTTTTCAAAAGACAACATTTTCATGACAATTTCTCTAAAGACAAAACTTGTATGCAAATTTTGCTAGACAACATTTTTATGAAATTTTCTTTAAAAATATAACTTGTATGAAATTTTCGTAATAAACAAAATGAAATATTCTCTAACGGAAAAAATTTCGAAAGATAAAATTTCTATTTATCTAAAGATAAAATTTCTATGAAATTTCCTCTAAATAAAAAATTTCTATGAAATGTTCTCTAAAGTCAAAATTTCTTTGACAACATTTCTATGAAATTTTCTCTAAAGACAAAATTTCAATAAAATATACTTTAAATTTCTATAAAAATTTTTATACCCTGCGCCACACTGTGGAACAGGGTATTATAAGTTAGTGCATATGTTTGCAACACCCAGAAGGAGACGAGATAGACACATGGTGTCTTTGGCAAAAATGCTCAGGGTGGGTTCCTGAGTCGATATAGCCATGTCCGTCTGTCCGTGAACACATTTTGTAATCAAAGTCTAGGTCGCAGTTTTAGTCCAATCGACTTCAAATTTGGCACAAGTATGTGCTTTGCCTCAGAATAGATCCCTATTGATTTTGGAAGAAATCGGTTCAGTCTTAGATATAGCTACCATATATATATTTCGCCCGATGTGGACTAATACCGTCCCAGAAGCCAGAGTTTTACCCCAATTTGGTTGAAATTTTGCACTAGGAGTACAATTACTAGTGTAGTAAAGTGTGCCAAATTTGATTGAAATCGCTTCAGATTTATATATAGCTCCCATATATATCTTTCGCCCGATATGGACTAATACGGTCCCAGAAGCCAGAGCTTTACCCCAATTTGGTTGAAATTTTACGCAGGCAGTAGAATTAGCACTGTAGCTATGCGTGCCAAATTTGGTTGAAATCGGTTCAGATTTAGATATAGCTCCCATATATAGCTTTCGGCCGATTTACACTCATATGACCACAGAGGCCAATTTTTTGCTCCGATTTAGTTGAAATTTTGCACAGGGAGTAGAATTAGCATTGTTGCTTTGCGTGCAAAATTTGGTTGAAATCGGTTCAGATTTAGATATAGCTCCAATATATAGCATTCGGCCGATTTACACTCATATGACCACAGAGGCCAATTTTTGGTCCGATTTAGTTGAAATTTTGCACAGGGAGTAGAATTAGCATTGTAGCTATGCTTGCCAAATTTGGTTGAAATCGGTTCAGATTTAGATATATCTCCCATATATAGCTTTCGCCCGATTTAAACTCATATGACCACAGAGGCCAATTTTTAACTCCGATTTAGTTAAAATTTTGCACAGGGAGTAGAATTAGAATTGTAGAATTAGAATTGCGTGCCAAATTTGGTTGAAATCGGTTCAGATTTAGATATAGCTGCCATATATATGTTTTTCTGATTTCGACAAAAATGGTCAAAATACCAACATTTTCCTTGTCAAATCGCCACTGCTTAGTCGAAAAGTTGTAAAAATAACTCTAATTTTCCTAAACTTCTAATACATATATATCGAGCGATAAATCATAAATAAACTTTTGCGAAGTTTCCTTAAAATTGCTTCAGATTTAAATGTTTTCCATATTTATACCCTGCGCCACACTGTGGAACAGGGTATTATAAGTTAGTGCATATGTTTGTAACACCCAGAAGGAGACGAGATAGACACATGGTGTCTTTGGCAATAATGCTGAGGGTGGTTCCCTGTAACCATGTCCGTCTGTCCGTCCGTCCGTCTGTCTGTGAACACATTTGTGTGATCAAAGTCTAGGTCGCAATTTAAGTCCAATCGCCTTCAAATTTGGCACATGTTCCAAATTTGGGTCACAATAGAACCCTATTGATTTTGGAAGAAATCGGTTCAGATTTAGATATAGCTCCCATACATATCTTTCGCCCGATATGTACTAATATGGATCCTGCAGCCAGAGTTTTATACCGATTTGCTTGAAATTTTGTACAAACATAAAACTTACACGCAAAAAAATAATTCTTTCCTCCCAAACGAAGTGTAATTGGAAGAAAAGAAAAAAGTGTATTTGGAAGAAAAGTATATACTATTTGTGATAAACGTTTATTCTTTTCCAGGATGTAAAAGCAATTTCATAAAGACTAACTCAAAAAAATTTTTTTCTTGCTGATTGCATTTTCCCTCACATCTTTCTCACTTCCACGAAGTTTTTTAGTTCTTAGCACCTTTTTCTGTAATACAAACAATGTAGAAGAAATTATACGATTTTATAAATTTTTATTTTTTTTTACCTTTCGCCTGGACTGAGAATCGAACCGCGGACCATGCGATTTGTAAGGCAGCACACTATCCTCTGAGCTACGTAGCTGTTATTGTCATCAATAGCTAATTATCCATATAAGTTATATTAATATAGCATAGCTTGCGGCGCCCACGAGCCGATTAAACAAAGTTTATTTAACAGAAAAATACATTTAGTTTGGGACCGTGGAGCAGTGGTTGCTACGTCCGACAGGGTCGTGGGTTCGATCCCTGCTTCGACCAAAGTTTTTGTTTTTTTTTTTTTTTACATATATTCCAGATATGGTCGGAAGATTCGGAAAAAAATTTCAACATTACATTCTACTATATTAAATTTTTACTATGAACTGTAAAATGTGTCTTATTAAAGACCTAAAGTGAGAAAATAACAGTGTTTGATATAAACGAAATGGACTGTGTTGTTGGTTCAAAAATAACTCTTTTTATTGAAAAAATAAAAATTGTGTAACAAGCGATTTTTTTTGGTGATAAAAGTGTATACTTTTCGAAGCAATTCAAAAAACTCTAACAAAAGAAAAACGTTTTCGGTACACGTTTTCCAAACGTTTTTTTTTTCTTTGCGTGTAGTCGTATAGTCAAGTGTGCAAAATTTGATTAAAATCGGTTCAGATTTAGATGTAGCTCCCATATATATCTTTCTCCCGATATGAACTTATATGGCCCTAGAAGCCAGATTTTTGCCCGAATTTGGTTGAAATTTTGCACAAGGAGTACAATTGGTAGTATAGTCAAGTGTGCAAAATTTGATTGAAATCGGTTTATATTTAGATATAGCTTCCATATATATTTTTCGCCCGATATGGACTTATATGGCCCCAGAAGCCAGAGTTTTGGCCCAATTTGCGTGAAATTTTGCACTAGGAGTACAATTAGTAATATAGTCATGTGTGCCAAATTTGATGAAATCGGTTCAGATTTAGATATAGCTCCCATATATATGTTTTTCTGATTTCGACAAAAATGGTCAAAATACCAACATTTTCCTTGTTAAATCGCCACTGCTTAGTCGAAAAGTTGTAAAAATGACTCTAATTTTCCTAAACTACTAATACATAAAGGGTGATACGGTCAAAATTTGGTCAAGGGAAAACGCGTGTAAATCGGTGAAATCGTTTATTTAAAAAATCAAATTAAATTTCTTTTTCAAGTTCAATTAGTATAAAATTCAGGAAAAATATTCAGTTAGGCTTTCGCTTTTCCAAATCCGAATTGCCGGGCCACACGCTTGACACCGGCCATCAGATTTTGTACAGCCACCTTGTCCACCTTCTTCGCGCAGAAAGCCAGTTTGCCTTGAACTGCTGCTCGTCCTTAGCAGTTTTTTTGGTCTTCTTTAGGTTCCGCTTGACAATAGCCCAGTATTTCTCAATTGGGCGGAGCTCTGGCGTGTTGGGAGGGTTCTTGTCCTTGGGAACCACCTGAACGTTGTTGGCGGCGTACCACTCCATGGCCTTTTTACCGTAATGGCAAGATGCCAAATCCGGCCAAAACAGTACGGAACAACCGTGTTTCTTCAAGAAAGGCAGCAGACGTTTATTCAAACACTCTTTCACGTAAATTTCTTGGTTGACAGTCCCGGAAGCTATGAAAATGCTGCTTTTCAAGCCACAGGTACAGATGGCTTGCCAAACCAGATATTTCTTTGCGAACTTTGACAGTTTTATGTGCTTGAAAATATCTGCTACCTTTCCCCTTCCTTTTGCCGTATAAAACTCCTGTCCCGGAAGCTACTTGTAGTCGGCTTTGACGTAGGTTTCGTCGTCCATTACCACGCAGTCAAACTTCGTCAGCATCGTCGTGTACAGCCTCCGGGATCGCGCTTTGGCCGTCGTATTTTGTTTATCATCGCGATTTGGAGTCACTACCTTCTTGTAAGTCGATAGTCCGGCTCGTTTTTTGGCTCGATGCTCGGTTGTAGACGATACACCCAGCTTATTTGCGGCATCTCGGAGAGAGAGTTTAGGGTTTCGCTTGAAACTACCGGCAACTCTCTTTGTCGTCTCAGCGGCTTCCGGTTTTCGATTTCCCCCCGATCCAGACTTCCTGGCTGTCGACAAACGTTCCCCAAACACTTTAATTACATTTGTAACAGTTGATTTGGCAACTTTTAGCGATTTTACCAGCTTTGCGTGCGAGTAGCTCGGATTTTCGCGATGCGCGAGCAAAATTTTGATACGCTGCTCTTCTAGCTTGGATGGCACTTTGACAACTGAAGAGTGAATTCCAAAATCAAAATAGGAGCAACATTCTACACACACACACACCTTCAAAATGAGGGGTGTTCAGGTTTTTTAAATGCAAAATTGAAAGAAATACGTCAAGTTTATATTGACCAAATTTTGACCGTATCACCCTTTATATATCGAGCGATAAATCTTAAATAAACTTTTGCGAAGTTTCCTTAAAATTGCTTCTGATTTAAATGTTTCCCATATTTTTTTACTAAAATTGTGTTCCATCCTAGTGCATTAGCCAACTTAAATTTTGAGTCTATAGATTTTGTAAAAGTCTATCAAATTCTGTCCAAATCGAGTGATATTTAAATGTATGTATTTGCGACAAACCTTTATATATAGCACCCAACACATTTGACGGATGTGATATGGTATCGAAAATTTAGATCTACAAAGTGGTGCCAGTGGTGCCAGTCGGGCGGCCCCACCCGGCTTTAGACTTTCCTTACTTGTTTAAAAATACAGAAGTTCAGAATCTATAAAGACATAATATTTATGAAATTTTCGCTAAAGACAAAATTTCTATGAAATTTTCTCTAAAGACAACATTTCTATGATAATTTCTATAACGAAGAAATGTTTATGAAATTTTCTCTAAAAACAAAATTTCTATGAAATTTTCTCTAAGGACAAAATTTCTATGAAATTTGCTCTAAGGACAAAATTTCTATGAAATTTTCTCTAAGGACAAAATTTCTATGAAATTTCTTCTTCAGACAACATTTATATGAAATTTTCTGTTAAGACAAAATTTCTATTAAATTTTCTGTAAAGACAAAATTGCTATTAAATTTTCTATAAAAGCAAAATTTCCTTGAAATTTTCTCTAAAGGCTATCTAAATCTTTATGAAATTTTCTCTAAAGCCAAAATTTCTGAGAAATATTCTATAGAGGGAAAATGTCTATGTAATTTTCTTTAAAAACAAATTCCGCCGCTGGTAAGAATTGAGCATTCGTTCTTTATTTTTTATTCACAACACAAACAAAACATTTCACCCAAATAATTCCAATTAAAAATTTGATTAATTAAATTAACAAATAATGTCAAAGTGTTTGAAAATTAAAAATTATTTATCCCAATTAAATAAAGAATACATTGTTTGTTTTTTTTTTCGGCTGCACTCTTTCCGGCATTGTGGATAAATAGAATCCAGTACGAACACGAACTGAGGTACCTTGTTATAAAATTTCAAAATCCATATTAATGAACATAAACGTTCACATCTATTGATTTCGCTTATTTTCCCATTAAATTAAATACACATATTTTCCTATAAAAACATATTTTAAAGAGCTTTTAATCCGACATAAAACTCCAACTATCTTCCAACAAAAAAAAAAATGTCATTTATTTGCAATTACCTAGCTGCAGTAATTTCACGTTGAAGATTAGCTAATTACACATTCAGGAGCAATTTGTAGCAACATTTTACATAATTAATGAATGAATGGCCGCCATCCTCCCAATGCATATTCTCAAAGTCTCATTCTCATTACCAATGGCAACACAGACAGTAACATTTTAATGAGAAAGTAATGCAATGTTAAAAAACCACAAAAACAAAGCATCAACTATTCTGCAAATAATTAAAAGCTAATTTCTGCAACGACAATGAAAACTACAACAACAGTAACAAAGAATTGACATAGCCAAAAAACTTGTTTGTAACCTTCTCATTTTATAATGAATGGAGGCGAGCTAGGCTAGAGCAATGCAGCAACACTTTTAATGCTGCAACATCGAAACACACACAAACAACTATAACAATGCATTTTTATGGGCTATATGCATAACCGAAGCATTAGTAACCAACGAGAGTGAATGGGGAGTTATTGGATGGGTAGAGAATGACTAGAGCAGTGAGAGTATATGCATATGCAAGTGTGAGTATGTGTTTGCGTGTGAACAATAAACTTGAATTCTTTATTGACATTCAAGTGCAGACGATCGGTCGGTCGAGCTATTCGCAATGTGTGGCATGGTCGTGTATCTGTGAAAATTGTTGCTGATGGCTCAAATCAAGTGGGGGCATTGTTGGTGGACCGATTTCAAAAAATAGCAAAACTTGTATTAATTACCGTTACAACATCTACATAAATAAAAAGATTTAAATGTAATAGCACAACCACATAATAATGAAGCCATGATAATGTTGTTGCAATCGAGACGGTATGGGATAATATTGATAGCATTACAATAACAAAAAAACTCAAGTACATAATGCTCATTTAATTTCATTGGAGAGAAAATGTACAATATATTCACCATAAAATACAAATATAAAAGACCCATCGTAGATATTTTATTTAAAGGGCAGTAAGTAATTTACTCAATGTCATGAAAGTAAGTGAATTGAGATACAATGACGACGCGTCGTTGGGTTAAATTTTGTCAAAATATAATTTCTATAGAAAATTTTGTCAAAATTTTATTTCTACAGTACACACAAAAAAATAATTCTTTCCTCCCAAACGAAATTTTAGACAAACAAATTTCGTTTCTCATTTGCTTTTCGCTGTAAGGAGGTGTATTTGGAAGAAAAGTATATACTTTTTGTGATAAACGTTTATTCTTTTCCAGGATGTAAAAACAATTTCATAAAGACAAACTCAAAAAAAAAATTGTTTTCTTGCAAATTGCATTTTCCCTCACATCTTTCTCACATCCACGAGGTTTTTTAGTTCTTAACACCTTTTCCTGTAATACCAAGAATGTAGAAGAAATTATACGATTTTATACATTTTTTAAATTTTTTTACCTTTCGCCTGGACGGAGAATCGAACCGCGGACCATGCACTTTGTAAGCCAACACACTAACCACTGAGCTATGTACCTGTTATGGTCATCAATAGATAAATATCCATATAAGTTATATTTATATAGCATAGCTTGCGGCGCCCACGAACCGAATAAACAAAGTTTATTTAACAGAAACAAACATTTAGTTTGGCACCGTGGAGCAGTGGTTGCTACGTCCGACTTGCATGCCAAGGGTCGTTGGTTCGATCCCTGCTTCGACCAAAGTTTTTTTAGTTTTTTTTTTTTTTACATATATTGCAGATATGTGCGGAAGATTCTGAAAAAAAAATGTTCAATATTACATTGTAGTATAGTAAATTTTGAACTAAAAAATGTGTCTTATTAAAGACCTAAAGTCAGAAAAGAGCAGTGTTTGATATAAACGAAATGGACTGTGTTGTTGTTTCAAAAATAACTTTTTTTATTGAAAAAATAAAAATTTTGTAACAAACGAATTTTTTTGGTGATAAAAGTTGAAAATTTTCGAAGCAATTCAAAAAACTCTAACAACAGAAAAACGTTTTCGGTACACGTTTTCCAAACGTTTTTTTCTTTGCGTGTAGGTTAGTTTAGGTTAGGTTAAAGTGGCAGCCCGATTAAATTTCAGGCTCACTTAGACTATTCAGTCCATTGTGATGCGACATTTAACTAAAAGTACCTATTACATATGGGCACTTCTAGTCTTAACCACTGAACCTTCTCTATTATTTACTTTTGTTGAACCAACCAGATTGCTCCAAAAGCATTAACAAACTGCTTAAGTTAACTTTTCCAGGTCCGCCAGTAATCTAAAGGGTGATACGGTTAGGTTAGGTTAGGTTAAAGTGGCAGCCCGATTAAGATTCAGGCTCACTTAGACTATTCAGTCCATTGTGATACCACATTAACTAAAAGTACCTATTACATATGGGCACTTCTAGTTTTAACCGCTGAACCTTCTTGATTATTTTTCTTTGTTGAACCAACCAGATTGTTCCAAAAACAGTAGCAGACTGCTTAAGTTAACGTTTTCCAGATCCGCCAGTAATCTGAAGCTATATGCTCCTAAAAGTTGCTTGCGCTTTACACAAAATGCAGGACACTCACACAAGAGGTGTTTAATTGATTCTTTTTCCTCCGCATCATGACAGCTCATACAATAGTCATTATACTTCGCGCCAATAGTTTTTGCAAAATCGCCTATCAGGCAGCGACCCGTTATAGCAGATATCAGGAGTGATATCTGACGTCTCGAGAACATTAGCATATCTAGTGTGCGGTTTAAGTTGAAATGGGGCCATATTTGCTTGGTGTCGTTACAACCCTTGCAATTCTCCCATCGAACATTTGCCATCATAACAGCCTTCTCACGCAGCATGAGCTTGCAGGTAGCTAGGGGCATACCAACAAATTCTAGTTCCCCTGGAATATGTAAGGTAGTCCCTAGCCTTGCCAACTCATCCGCTTCGCAGTTCCCCGGTATGTTCCTATGGCCAGGCACCCATATTAGGTGAATATTGTACTGCTCAGCCATCTCATTGAGAGATTTGCGGCAGTCGATGGCCGTTTTCGAGTTGAGGAACACAGAGTCCAAGGATTTTATTGCAGGTTGACTGTCTGAGTATATATTAATGCCCACATTTTTTGGAACATTACTTCTCAGCCAATTCGCCACCTCTCTTATTGCTAATATTTCAGCCTGAAAAACACTACAGTGATTAGGTAATCTTTTCGCTATTCGAAGTTCCAGATCATTAGAATATACTCCGAACCCCACTTGTCCATCCAATTTGGAGCCATCAGTGTAGAAATCTATATATTCTTTATTCCCCGGGGTCTGTGTGCACCACGCCTCACTGTTGGGGATTAGAGTCTCAAACTTTTTGTCGAAAAGTGGACTCGCCAAAGTGTAATCCACTACGTTAGGCACATCTGGCATTGTTTTGAGGACAGAACTGTGACCGTAACCTTTTTCCGACCACAGCGATAGTTCGCGCAACCGCACAACCGTTGTTGCAGCTGACTGTTTGGCCAAAATGTCTAAAGGCAATAGATGCAGCACGACATTAAGGGAATTTGTTCCTGTCTTGCTGAATGCGCCTGAAATACACAAACACGCCATACGCTGAACTTTATCTAAACAAGTCGGTTTCTGAAGTGCCGGCCACCAGACTACAACACCATATAGCATTATAGGTCTAACCACTGCCGTGTATAGCCAATGCACAATTTTTGGTTTCAGTCCCCACTTTTTTCCTATTGCCTTTTTGCACGAGTACAAAGCTACAGTTGCCTTTCTCGCTCTTTCTTCAATATTAAGCTTAAAGTTCAGCTTCCTGTCCAAAATAACGCCAAGGTATTTTGCACATTCACCAAAGGGAATTTCAATACCCCCTAAGGAAATAGGCCTAACCGTGGGAGTTTTGCGATCGTTGCAGTACATGACTAATTCTGTCTTTGCAGGATTTACCCCAAGACCATTGTCTTTCGCCCATTTCTCAGTCATCCGGAGGGCCCTCTGAATAATATCTCTGATTGTGGATGGGAATTTTCCCCTGACTGCCAGAGCCACATCATCTGCGTATGCCACCACTTTTATCCTTTCTTTTTCTAGAGTAACCAGAAGGCTATTTATAGCAACATTCCAAAGAAGAGGTGATAGGACTCCTCCTTGGGGAGTGCCTCTGTTCACATACCTTTGTATGTTTGCTTGTCCTAGTGTGGCTGAAATACGTCTCTTCATTAGCAGTTCGTCTAACAGCCTGAGTATACATGGATCAACATTCAGAGTTG
Source organism: Haematobia irritans (assembly GCF_050003625.1). Classification (NCBI taxonomy): domain Eukaryota; kingdom Metazoa; phylum Arthropoda; class Insecta; order Diptera; family Muscidae; genus Haematobia; species Haematobia irritans. The sequence goes on along the minus strand of NC_134401.1, from coordinate 107,634,993 downwards.
TCAGTCCATTTAATATCGAGCTCGGATGGACATTATTGAACGCCCCTTCGATGTCTAGAAACGCCACGATTGTGTATTCTTTGACAGATAGTGAGCTTTCAATAAAGCTGACTAGTTCATGTAGTGCGGTCTCAGTAGACCTGCCCTTCGAGTATGCATGCTGTCGTTTCGAGAACAAACTTGAATCGATGCTAGTTCTAAGATAAATATCTATCATCCTCTCCAGAGTCTTAAGTAGGAATGAGGATAAGCTGATTGGTCGGAAATCCTTCGCCCTCGAGTGAGAGGCTTTTCCCGCTTTAGGTATGAAAACGACTTTTGTTTCCCTCCACTTTCCTGGGATATATGATAAGTTGATACATCCTTTATATATCACCGACAACCAGGGGATAATTTTGTCAGTTACAGCTTGTAACTCCGCCGGAGTAATTCCATCAGGTCCAGGGGATTTGAATGGTCCAAAGCTATTTAGCGCCCATCTTATTCTAGTTTCCGATACAATTTCCTCGACAGGAAACGACCGCTGAGCAACTGTGGCACCGCCAGTACATGGTTCAACCGTCTGATTTCCAGGAAAATGTGTGTCCAATAGTACCTCCAGCGTCTCCTTACTGGACGTTGTCCAATTGCCCTCCGATGTTTTAATGAAACCTGGAGCGGAGTTGGTGGATGCTAGAACCTTCCGTAGTCTGGAAGCCTCGGACGTATTCTCAATACTGCTGCAGTAAGCATTCCAAGAGTTATGCTGAGCCTTTCTCAGTTCTCGCTTGTATCCTCTCAGATTCTTCTTGTAAGCGTCCCAGTCCTCAGGGGCTCTGGTGGACTTTGCCTTGTTAAAGAGCTTCCTGCAGGATTTCCTCATATTACTTAATTCCGTAGACCACCATGGTGGTCGATGTTTCCCCCTTGGCTTTCCTCTAGGGCATGCAGCTTTCAGTGAGATGTTGAAGGCCTTAGTAATCCGCTCCACTGCGTGTTCGATATCTTGCACATTTCTCATATTTGTCTCTGTTATTTCCGGTATCATCATATTGAACGATTCCCTATACCTATTCCAGTCAGCTTTCCTAACATTTGGCGGAAATATGATCTTGGTGATATGAACATCAAATTTGAAACTGATGTAGCGATGATCTGAGAAGCTGTGTTCACTTAAAACCTGCCACTCAGATATCATTTCATTTAGTTCTTGCGAGGCCAAGGTGATGTCCAAAACCTCTTGCCTGTTTTTAGTGACAAAGGTTGGGACATCTCCCTTGTTGCAAACTACCAGATTAGTACGCAAAAATAAACTCTATTAGCGACTCTCCCCTTGCATTAGTATCACTACTTCCCCATATACTATGATGTGCATTCGCATCGCATCCCATAATGAGTTTCGCCTTTGTTTTCAGTGACTCCTCCACTAAGGTCTTAACGGCATATGGAGGCATCTCCCTGTCATGTCCCATGTAGACCGAAGATACCCAATATTTGCATTTGGCTATTTCTAAACTTGCAACGACAGTGTCTGTATTGCACATTGAGGGAAGCAGAAACAAATTGAGCTCGTTTTTAGCAATTATACAGGCTCGATTTACATCATTACCAGTATACTGCAATAGTTTGAACCCCGGAGTACTTAATTCACATATTTTGTTTTTGTAAACATATGGTTCTTGAATAAGAACTATATCTATGTCCCCTTTCATCAGGAGAACTTTTAAGGCAGCACATGCAGCCTTACAATGATGAAGATTTATCTGGAGGATCCGTAGGACCATCGAGATTTTCAACAACCGTCACATCAGCCGCTTCGATCGAGTCATCAAGAATGTCCTCTTCAGAGATATCGGTGACTCTCGCAATAACCATAGGTTCGACTTTGGTGAGTTCTGAGGCAATAGAAGCCTCCTCACGCATACGGTATCTATCCATGTCTTCAACTTTGGTATCTCCCTCGACTTCGCAAGAGGATCCGCTTACTTCTGATTCAGACAGAGGCTTGTCCATTTCTGAATCCTTTAGCTGATCGTTTTTATACACCTTCATTTGGATATAATGAAAGCCATAACATACACGGCCCTGGGACTTTGCCAGATGTGGCAAAGACTGAGTGTTCAATATAAACACTGCATGCCGTCTTGGTCCATCCACTTCATCCAAACGGCCAACCTTCCAATCAGCTGTTGGAAGATCTGGATTGCATCGTTTCAGTCTATTTAAAATAGATTCAGGGTCAGAAGGGTTTGCAGGTATCCAGGCATGTGCTCTAGGTCTAGCCGGTATGTCTTTCTTCTCGACTAACTCTAGAGCTGCTCCTTCCCAAACTTCACCAATTAGTATCAGAGCAGCTTTAAAACATTCTATAGACCTCTGGTCCTCAAATGCGACTAGCTTAAATCGTCCTTGATACCAACCAGCCTCTTGGTGTCGAGGATCTGGGCCGGGAAACTTTTCCAGTACCTGTGAGTAGACGACAGATAGAGCATTCTCAATTTCCCCCCATTTTTGCTTTGGAACCATACCGTCCAATGCTCCTTTATTAATGATAGCCATCACAAGGCTATCTTTAGCAACTGAGGCAAACGATCTTTGATCCCTTTTGGAGGATGGCAGCTCATCCGGCGATCGTTCCCTTTTTCCAGTCTCAAGAATTCCTTGAGCCCATTTTAAGGAATCGCTTTGTTTAGCCGACAACGTGCTTGGGTCGACTGATCCTAACTTCTTTAGGATAAACAAAGCATTTCTGCGTTCCTTGAATCTCTTTCGTGAGGGATTACCTCCTTTTGATGTCGTTACCTTAGAAAAAGTTCGACTTGTCAGTGTGTCGCCACCTGTCGACCCGTCTACAGGTCGACTAATTGGGCCTAACTCTTGGTCATTGCCCAGATTTATAACTCCAGTCGATACCCGTCCACTGGGCCCTGAAGTTAGCAACCCAGTGGATGACTTGGAATTTCGCTGCATGGTGGCTTAATATCCCACCACACTTGAAATTCGTAGTAGGTACCTATTACTATGAGTTTATCCGCTATTGAAAAAACACGTCCGTTCCGTTCGACGGTTGAATAAGAATGAAGGGTGATACGGTAAAAATTTGGTCAATATAAACTTGACGTATTTCTTTCAATTTTGCATTTAAAAAACCTGAACACCCCTCATTTTGAAGGTGTGTTTGTGTAGAATGTTGCTCCTATTTTGATTTTGGAATTCACTCTTCAGTTGTCAAAATGCCGTCTAAGCAAGAGTAGCAGCGTATCAAAATTTTGCTCGCGCATCGCGAAAATCCGAGCTACTCGCACGCAAAGCTGGCAAAATCGCTAAAAGTTGCCAAATCAACCGTTACAAATGTAATTAAAGTGTTTGGGGAACGTTTGTCGACAGCCAGGAAGTCTGGATCGGGGGGAAATCGAAAACCGGAAGCCGCTGAGACGACAAAGAGAGTTGCCGGTAGTTTCAAGCGAAACCCTAAACTCTCTCTCCGAGATGCCGCAAATAAGCTGGGTGTATCGTCTACAACCGTGCATCGAGCCAAAAAACGAGCCGGACTATCGTCTTACAAGAAGGTAGTGACTCCAAATCGCGATGATAAACAAAATACGACGGCCAAAGCGCGATCCCGGAGGCTGTACACGACGATGCTGACGAAGTTTGACTGCGTGGTAATGGACGACGAAACCTACGTCAAAGCCGACTACAAGCAGCTTCCGGGACAGGAGTTTTATACGGCAAAAGGAAGGGGAAAGGTAGCAGATATTTTCAAGTAAATAAAACTGTCAAAGTTCGCAAAGAAATATCTGGTTTGGCAAGCCATCTGTACCTGTGGCTTGAAAAGCAGCATTTTCATAGCTTCCGGGACTGTCAACCAAGAAATTTACGTGAAAGAGTGTTTGAATAAACGTCTGCTGCCTTTCCTGAAGAAATACGGTTGTTCCGTACTGTTTTGGCCGGATTTGGCATCTTGCCATTACGGTAAAAAGGCCATGAAGTGGTACGCCGCCAACAACGTGCAGGTGGTTCCCAAGGACAAGAACCCTCCCAACACGCCAGAGCTCCGCCCAATTGAGAAATACTGGGCTATTGTCAAGCCGAACCTAAAGAAGACCAAAAAAACTTCTAAGGACGAGTAGCAGTTCAAGGCAAACTGGCTTTCTGCGGCGAAGAAGGTGGACATGGTGGCTGTACAAAATCTGATGGCAGGTGTCAAGCGTGAGGCCCGGCATTTCGGATTTGGAAAATCCGAACTGCCGGGCCTCCTGAATTTTATACTAATTGAACTTGAAAAAGATATTTAATTTGATTTTTTAAATAAACGATTTCACCGATTTACACACGTTTTCCCTTGACCATATTTTGACCGTATCACCCTTTATAGAAAAATTGGTCAAAATTTTATTTCTATAGAAAATTTTGTCACAATTTTATTTCTATAAAATATTTGGCCAAATTTTATCTCTATAGAAAATTTTATTTCTATAAAAAATTTTGTCAACATTTTATTTCTGTAGAAAAATTTGTGGACATTGTATTTATATAGTAATTTTTGTGAAAATTTTATTTCTATAGTAAATTTTGTCAACATTTTATTTCTGTAGAAAAATTTGTGGACATTGTATTTATATAGAAATTTTTGTGAAAATTTTATTTCTATAGAAAATTTTGTCAACATTTTATTTCTGTAGAAAAATTTGTCAAAATTTTATTTCTATAGAAAATTTTGTCAACATTTTATTTCTGTAGAAAAATTTGTCAAAATTTTATTTCTATAGTAAATTTTGTCAAAATTTTATTTCTATAGAAAATTTTTGTCAAAATTTTATTTCTATAGAAAATTTTTGTCAAAATTTTATTTCTATAGAAAATTTTGTCAAATTTTTATTTCTATAGAAAATTTTGTCACAATTTTATTTCTATAAAAAATTTGGCCAAATTTTATCTCTATAGAAAATGTTGTCAAAATTTTATTTCTATAAAAAAAATTTTGTCAACATTTTATTTCTGTAGAAAAATTTGTGGACATTGTATTTATATAGAAATTTTTGTGAAAATTTTATTTCTATAGAAAATTTTGTCAACATTTTATTTCTGTAGAAAAATTTGTCAAAATTTTATTTCTATAGTAAATTTTGTCAAAATTGTATTTCTTTAGAAAAATTTTGTCAACATTTTATTTCTGTAGAAAAATTTGTCAAAATTGTATTTCTATAGTAAATTTTGTCAAAATTTTATTTCTATAGAAAATTTTTGTAAAAATTTTATTTCTATAGAAAATTTTTGTCAAAATTTTATTTCTATAGAAAATTTTGTCAAATTTTTATTTCTATAGAAAATTTTGTCACAATATTATTTCTATAAACAATTTGGCCAAATTTTATCTCTATAGAAAATTTAGTCAAAATTTTATTTCTATAAAAAAATTTTGTCAACATTTTATTTCTGTAGAAAAATTTGTGGACATTGTATTTATATAGAAATTTTTGTGAAAATTTTATTTGTATAGAAAATTTTGTCAACATTTTATTTCTGTAGAAAAATTTGTCAAAATTTTATTTCTATAGAAAATTTTTGTTAAAATTTTATTTCTATAGAAAATTTTGTCAAAATTTTATTTCTATAGAAAATTTTGTCAAAATTTTATTTCTATAGAAAATTTTGTCAAAATTGTATTTCTTTAGAAAAATTTTGTCAACATTTTATTTCTGTAGAAAAATTTGTCAAAATTTTATTTCTATAGTAAATTTTGTCAAAATTTTATTTCTATAGAAAATTTTTGTAAAAAATTTATTTCTATAGAAAATTTTTGTCAAAATTTTATTTCTATAGAAAATTTTGTCAAATTTTTATTTCTATAGAAAATTTTGTCACAATTTTATTTCTATAAAAAATTTGGCCAAATTTTATCTCTATAGAAAATTTTGTCAAAATTTTATTTCTATAAAAAAATTTTGTCAACATTTTATTTCTGTAGAAAAATTTGTGGACATTGTATTTATATAGAAATTTTTGTGAAAATTTTATTTCTATAGAAAATTTTGTCAACATTTTATTTCTGTAGAAAAATTTGTCAAAATTTTATTTCTATAGTAAATTTTGTCAAAATTGTATTTCTTTAGAAAAATTTTGTCAACATTTTATTTCTGTAGAAAAATTTGTCAAAATTGTATTTCTATAGTAAATTTTGTCAAAATTTTATTTCTATAGAAAATTTTTGTAAAAATTTTATTTCTATAGAAAATTTTTGTCAAAATTTTATTTCTATAGAAAATTTTGTCAAATTTTTATTTCTATAGAAAATTTTGTCACAATATTATTTCTATAAACAATTTGGCCAAATTTTATCTCTATAGAAAATTTAGTCAAAATTTTATTTCTATAAAAAAATTTTGTCAACATTTTATTTCTGTAGAAAAATTTGTGGACATTGTATTTATATAGAAATTTTTGTGAAAATTTTATTTGTATAGAAAATTTTGTCAACATTTTATTTCTGTAGAAAAATTTGTCAAAATTTTATTTCTATAGAAAATTTTTGTTAAAATTTTATTTCTATAGAAAATTTTGTCAAAATTTTATTTCTATAGAAAATTTTGTCAAAATTTTATTTCTATAGAAAATTTTGTCAAAATTGTATTTCTTTAGAAAAATTTTGTCAACATTTTATTTCTGTAGAAAAATTTGTCAAAATTTTATTTCTATAGTAAATTTTGTCAAAATTTTATTTCTATAGAAAATTTTTGTAAAAAATTTATTTCTATAGAAAATTTTTGTCAAAATTTTATTTCTATAGAAAATTTTGTCAAATTTTTATTTCTATAGAAAATTTTGTCACAATTTTATTTCTATAAAAAATTTGGCCAAATTTTATCTCTATAGAAAATTTTGTCAAAATTTTATTTCTATAAAAAAATTTTGTCAACATTTTATTTCTTTAGAAAAATTTGTGGACATTGTATTTATATAGAAATTTTTGTGAAAATTTTATTTCTATAGAAAATTTTGTCAACATTTTATTTCTGTAGAAAATTTTGTCAACATTTTATTTCTGTAGAAAAATTTGTCAAAATTTTATTTCTATAGTAAATTTTGTCAAAATTGTATTTCTATAGAAAAATTTTGTCAACATTTTATTTCTGTCAAAATTTTATTTCTATAGTAAATTTTGTCAAAATTTTATTTCTATAGAAAATTTTGTCCAAATTTTATTTCTATAGAAAATTTTTGTTAAAATTTTATTTCTATAGAAAATTTTGTCAAAATTTTATTTCTATACAAAATTTTGTAAAAAAAAAAATTATTTCCATAGAAAAATCTTATCAACATTTTATTTCTGTAAAAATTTGTCAAAATTTTATTTCTATAGTAAATTCTGTAAAAATTTTATTTCTATAGAAAATTTTGTCCAAATTTTATTTCTATAGAAACATTTTGTGAAAATTTTATTTCTATAGAAAATTTTCTCTAATTTTTTGTTGTGCAAAATTTTGTCAAAATTTCATTTCTTTAGTCAATTTTGTGAAAATTTTATTTCTATAGAAAATTTTGTCCAAATTTTTTTTTTTTACAAAATTTTGTAAAAAAATGTATTTCTATAGAAAGATTCTGGAGAGGAATACATTGCAAAATCTACCAAAACATCAAGCATCCACCAAACAGTAAAACATTTACCAATTTTAGTAGAATTCTACCAACTGTGGCAACCGTGGTCATGATCCCTCTTATTTATTTACTGTCCTTCCGTAATCTTATACAAGTAACACGTGCCTTTGCACATATCTAAACCTCCTTTAATAGAAAACCCCATATGGTTCATTTGGGTTTATTCAAAGTCATTGCTGTTAACTTCATGTAAGAATTTAGGTTATCATTCCACAAATTGAACAATAAATGCGATTGCGATTAAATAGGGAAAACAGTAGTTAACAATTTTACTTACATCCTTAATAGAGATAACATCTTCACCACAGGATGACCGGCAAATTGTTTTCATTTATTCTATCCATGGCATCGATGTTTTTCCGCCGTTTCTGTGGGGATAATGCTGAAGATATTAAAAATTCGCCCCCACTTAATTACCATGGTTCATTCTTGGTATCATTCCATGAACCAAGAACTACCACTACTATCCCCAGTGGTTAGTTCAATGTTGTCTCTGGGGCAAAATTGAATTCAATGTTGGCTGACAATATCATGAGATGATGAGGAATGACAATGCATAGCAGAAACAGCAGCAACAAGTCAAGTGTTACAAAATGGTATTAATTTCAATGGAAGGGAAAAGAATGCAAAACTATAACGAACTCATACTGGATACTCGTTGTAACTGCAGCTGAAATTAAAACTAACACAGCCACCCCACATTTCCACACTTTAAATGATTCGACAAAAAAGAAGGGGGAAATGGGATGAAGGAAATAATAAAAAATGGGGAAAAATTGACTTAATTATGACATAATATCACCCGTTGAATTTAGCATAATAATGGATAGTAACTATACATCAAAGTAACTTTTCTATTCCTCCTTCTACTCCACCCATTTTTAACACTGCATTTCGGAGCTGGAGTAATGCAACAAATTGCCACAGAACTTCATAGAAAAAAACCCAAAATAATTTATCGAAGTGAAAAAAAAATAAAACAAAAGCTGCACATTAAAATGCTAACAAACAGAAATACTGCAATGAATGAAAACTTAATTAATGACAATGACATATGCTGGAATAAACAAAAAACGGAAAATAAAAACCGAATACTAGATCCAGAGCAACATGAAACCAATGACAGAATCTCAATGCGGTTGCATTGATGATGGTAATGATGACACTGCCATAAAATAAGCAACGACGGCAATGAGTTTGACCGGATCGAAGCTCAAATACCCTCCATCATGGAATTGAGTAGCGAATACGGTTGCCACTTGAGCAAACAAAAAATCAATCAAAATTTTAAGAACATTTTAGCAAACAACTACCAAATAAAAAAACTTATTTTGTACTTTTTGGTCAAATTTTTATGTTTTTAGAAAAACAAAATGTTTCTTCGAAAGAGTTGATTTATTATTTTATTTTAGAAAATTTTGTAAAAATTTTATTCCTACACTAAAAAAAGGGCGCTAAGGCCAACTTAACTTTATTTTAGTTCATGAAAATTTGTTGATTTTAGTTAAATTTTGCCCAGTTTTGAATAATTTTTTGCTTACTTTAATGACGTGAACTAAAAATAAGAAAAAAAAAGTTGTATACAAATACTAGAGTAACCCGGGCCGCTTCGCTGCGCCTCCCGAAGCATATTTTCGTTATCTTAGTCAACCAGTCGTTAACTTCAATCTGAAAACAAATTCGAAAAGTTTTGAACTCTTTTAAAAAGTAGGGTCAGGGGAAGTCAGGCACAAGAACTGCTTTTTCGTTTATACACAGAAATAGGACGGTTATGCAGATGTAAAACGGACCGGCTTAACAAATGTCGGTTAGGGGGTCGGGTTCCCTTTCAACCAATTTTTATACCCTCCACCATAGGATGAGGGGTATATTAACTTTGTCATTCCGAGCATCGAAATATTGCTCTAATACCCCATAAAGTATATATATTCTGGGTCGTGGTGGAATTCTCAGTCGATCCAAGCATGTCCGCCCGTCCGTTTGTCTGTTGACATCACGCTAACTTCCGAACGAAACAAGCTATCGACTTGAAACTTGGCACAAGTAGTTGTTATTGATGTAGGTCGGATGGTATTGCAAATGGGCCATATCGGTTCACTTTTACGTATAGCCCCCATATAAACGGGCCGTTGAATTTGGCTTACGGAGCCTCTAAGAGAAGCATATTTCGTCCGATCTGGCTGAAATTTGGTACATGGTGTTGGTATATGGTCTATAACAATCATGCAAAAATTGGTCCACATCGGTCCATAATTATATATAGCCCCCATATAAACCGATCCCCAGATTTGGCTTGCGGAGCCTCAAAGAGAAGCAAATTTCATCCGATCCGGCTGAAATTTGGTACATGGTGTTGGTATGTGGTCTATAACAATCATGGAAAAATTGGTCCACATCGGTCCATAATTATATATAGCCCCCATATAAACCGATACCCAGATTTGGCTTGCGGAGCCTCTTGGAGAACCATATTTCATCCGATCTGGCTGAAATTTGGTACTTGGTGTTGTTATGTGGTCTCTAATAACCATGCAAAAATTGGTCCACATCGGTCCATAATTATATATAGCCCCCATATAAACCGATCCCCAGATTTGGCTTGCGGAGCCTCAAAGAGAAGCAAATTTCATCCGATCCGGCTGAAATTTGGTACATGGTGTTGGTATATGGTCTATAACAATCATGGAAAAATTGGTCCACATCGGTCCATAATTATATATAGCCCCCATATAAACCGATCCTAAGATATGACCTCCGGAGCCTCAAAGAGAGGCAAATTTCATCCGATCTGGCTGAAATTTGGTACATGGTGTTGGTATATGGTCTATAACAATCATGCGAAAATTGGTCCAATCCGGTCCATAATTATATATAGCCCCCATATAAACCGATACCCAGATTTGGCTTGCGGAGCCTCAAAGAGAAGCAAATTTCATCCGATCCGGCTGAAATTTGGTACATGGTGTTGGTATATGGTCTGTAACAACCATGCAAAAATTGGTCCACATCTGTCCATAATTATATATAGCCCCCATATAAACCGATCCCCAGATTTGGCTTGCGGAGCCTCTAATAGAAGCAAATTTTATCCGAACCGGCTGAAATTGGTATATAGTCTCTAACAACCATGCAAAAATTGGTCCATATCGGTTCATAATTATATATAGTCCCCATATAAACCGATCCCCATGTTTGACCTCCGAACCTCTTGAAGGAGCAAAATTCATCCGATCCGTTTGAAATTTGGTACATTTCCGATAACAACCATGCCAAAATTGGTCCATATCGATCTATATTATATATAGCCCCCAAATGAACCGATCCCCAATCACAGAAAAATCACGATTGCCACTCGAGCCAAAAATAATCTACCAAAATTTTATTGCCATAGAAAATTTTGTCAAAATTTTATTTCTATAGAAAATTTTGTCAACATTTTATGTCTTTACGAAATTTTGTCAAAATATAATTTCTATACAAAATTTTGTCAAAACTTTATTTCTATAGACAATTTTGTCAAAACTTTATTTCTATAAAAAATTTTGTCAAAATTTTATTTCTATAGAAAATTTTGTCAAAATTTTATTTCTATAGAAAATTTTGTCAGAATTTTATTTCTGTAGAATATTTTGTCAAAATTTTATTTTTATAGAAAATGTATAAAGCACCTCTTATTTGAAGAGGAATATTGTGCAAAATCTTCCAAAACATCATGAATTCTACCAATCTACCAAACAGTAAAAAATCTGCCATTTTTGGTAGACTTGTGTTCATAATTGTATATAGCCCCCATATAAAGCGACCCCCATATTTCAATTCTGGTTCTATAATTACCGCCCAAAAGTTCATATCGGTTCGTAATTATTTCTTCCCTATATATACCGGTCAAGAACTGAATATATACGTATTTAATCGGTCTTTGTTTTACCTAATATATATCCCACATGGACTAACTTACAATTTAGAAGATGATGTTAAAAATTTTTAAGTTTAGCCATCGGCTGCAACCCAAGTAATTTTATTGTGGATGACAGTCTTTCGAAGAAGTTTCTACGCAATTCATTGTGGAGGATACATAAGCTTCGGCCTGGCCGAACTTACGGCCGTATATACTAGTTTTTTTTTTTTAATTAGGGCCTGTTCGAAACCGAAACTTTTTACTAGCATTGGTAAAAATTTGACGTAAATCGAGGTGAGTATAATTTCACTAGCCCAGGGGGCTAGTAAGAAATTTGACATTTGTTGAAAATTCTTGACATTTACAACATCACTAGGCTTGGCATGCTTTGATTATATCAAAATGAACAAAATGTAGTTTTATTTATTCACCATAGTAAATTGATATCTCACCATAGTAAAAAGTTTCGGTTTCGAACAGGCCCTTAATAAAACATTTGGTAAAACATTTGAGTGTTGTATAAAGTTAGGTATAGTGGCAGCCCGATATTTCAGGCTCACATAGACTCAGTGTTGCCAGGTGATTTTTGATTCTTCCCCCCAAATCTTAAGAAAAAAACCCCTAAATTGGTCTAAGCTTTTTTCAAAAAAAATTGCAGAGTATAAAAGTATAAAAAGTGGTCCCAAAATTACGTGAAAAAAATCCTGTAGTGATACACTTTAAAAATTAAATTTAACACAAATATATACCCTGAAAGAAGAGTTCTTTCCTGAGAAACGAAATTTTAGAAAAACAAAGTTTTCTTTTGATGCTAAAATTTGTTTTCGTTTGAAGTAAATAAAAAATAAAATTTGCTATTTAAGAAAATACTTTAACTGAGGAAATTATTTTTTTTTATGGATGTAATAATACAATATGTATATCAATTTAAAAAGCGGGCTTACTCTTAAAAAGCTTTCAGCTGCTATGTTGAAATACGATTCTTTTTAATTTAGTCAAATATTAAAAATGTCCTTTCAACAGAAGAGTTTAAAAAAGATAACGAAAATAATGCTATTGGATACTTGTTTGTATTTAGGATCTTCTTGTTGACTTTCCGCATCTTTTTTCTCATAACTCATGCTAGAATTGTTCCGAATTTGCTTGAGAATTGCTCCACTTTATAAGGTCTGAAATAATTTTTTAGGCTCCATGAAATAAGCCCCCAAGAAAAAAGGCCCCAAACTGGAAATGAAATAATGCCCCAAATTTTGGGGATTTAGTTCATAAGGAAATAAAGCCTCATTTCGAATATGCAATAAAACCCCACAAGAATGAAATAAAGCCCAAAATTTTATGAAATTGGGCCCCATAGGGACTTATTTCATTTTATAAAGTAATATTTATTGCTGTTATAGAGAAAAAAATAAATTTATTCATGAATTTAATAAATATTTCAATATAATATTATATTTTGTATAAATAAAAAAATTCTCTTTGAAAAATCCAATTTAATAATTGTATGAGAGTAATAAGTTTCAAGTAAAAACTTCCATGGTATCTTCAACGGGTTGGCGGCAGCAAGGACACTTGTAATTGTTTAAAGCTTTTGATAATGCATCCGCCATTAACTTTAAATTGCACTCCGAACAAATTTTCATATGTCTACAAGGTAGCATAACAATGTTTGAAGGTTTGTTGACGCAGATCACGCAATCGCTGTCGTTTAAAGTGCTAGAAGTCACTTCTTGGTTGTCGTCTTCCGAGTTTTCACAATCGGAATACTCTTCTTCCTCGAATATGTTTTCCTCTGGTATCAATTTTACGCATATTTTGTTAGGTTCATACACCATTCGGGAAAGAAAATCGTTAACAGATATATCCCCATTTTCCAAAAGCCGGATTGCTTTCTCAATTTTGGAAGACTTATCAGCATCCTGTCTCTTCTTTCGTTTGCACAACGAGCCACCGCTTTCAGAGAGCATTGAAAAATGGCGGCATTTGAAAAATTCCTCATTACGAATTATGGCAACAAACTTAAAAAAATTTCCATTCTTATCTGCTAAACGTCCTAGTACTCCATTATATGCTTCTACATCTGATGTTGTTCGTGTTTTTTGTTTATAAACTGAGAAAGAATTACAACCAATCTAGAAAATATTTTACATTCATTAGATTCATGTCACATATGGCAGCTTAATTTCACATCCCAACTTACTTTTTGTATCCATTGTCTTTGGAAGTAGTTTATAAATGGCGCAAAGACACATTGGCTGTCCATTAACATTATTTTGGACCTGATTGCAGAAAACGCTCCTTTTATTAAACCAGGGGGGAGTAAGGGAAGATCCATTAGTTTATAATAAGCTGCAGACGCTTCTTTCGAAGATCGTATATACTTAACTAATGCCTTTCTGCTTCTCATGTTACGCCTAACAGCTTGGCAAAAATGGAACCTAAATGAACAGTTTTGTTAGCACTCGAATAAATGATGTTGTTTATTTTTATTTGTATTGCATTAGTTATGTTCACTTTTTAAATTTAACCGAAAATTATAATACATGAGCGGAATTGCGGAATTGTTATGATTTTGTTCAAATGTAAAGGTTTCACAAAATTCGCGCGAATTTTTTTCAACCTTTCCATTCGAGCACAATCTATTTTTTCGTAATTCTTTTAAAACCTCTACCAAATTGTTATTTTACTTCGCAATTTTTTTATGTGCTGTAGTTTCGATTATATTAAATTCAAATTAAACAAAAATTTAGATTGTGCTCGAATGTAAAGACTTCAAAAAATCCACACGAGTTTCGTTTTTACATTTGAGAACAATCTAAATCTTTTTTTAATTCTTCTCACATTTAGAATATAAAAACAAAATATTTCATACGTACCAGCAACCAACATTTTGTGTTTTTCGAAAAACTATTTGTATTGCTTGCCTCATACACACAGAAAACAAATTTGTTGTGCCAACCAAATTATTTGGTCCCATCTACTATCAGAATATAACCGACAAAATTTGTTAAAGCAACCAATTGTTGTCTGTCCCAACTGTAGATAAAATGTTTGAATAACTAAAATTTGGGCACATTAGCAGTCTAATTGGCATTCACAACCAATAAGATTTCATTCGTTTGTTAAAGCAACTAACTGTTTTTTTCTGACAACCAATGCATATAAAATTAAAGATACCAACCATTGAATTCATTTTAGTTTTTTTTTTTTTAATTTTATTATATACTAATATTTTTGTATTAATTATTGGAACATTTTCACGCACATTGAGGCCTGAATGGCTCTAAACCTGTCATCTCGGAATTCATAAAACTTGTTCGGGCTGCAAAATATGCTTTTTTTAAATTCTGGAAGAAAGATTAAACTTTATAATTTTTGCTTTGAAGTCCAAGTTGGCTTGGATTTACCTGTGGCGTTGTCTAATTTAAGATCTTTAGATATTGAGCACTATGATGCCAGCAAAAACCATCGCTTGAAAAGCGGACAAAGTTCTTCATCCACTTCAAACAGATTGATTGTCTAAAATTAAAATATTTAGTCATTTATCAAATGCTGAACTTTGTTTAAAATGCGCGCCTTACATGATTATATATGGCATTACATTGGAGTCGATGAAGCAATTCCAATGTATCTAAAATAACAACATAGTTCTACAGGAAATGAAGAGCTTGAAAGTGACCCACTGCCGCTTATACACTCATTCATGTACTACATTTGTTAGTTCGATCACGCTCAATTAGTTCGACTCTCTCCCATGGTTCATGTTGAGTTCGATAATGAGACAGACAATCTATGTTTAAACCTTTCACAACTTACGAAGACGTAATATTTCTTGAACTTGCATGAAAATTAGAAAAATGAGTGAGTGATATTAATGTTATTTGATGTTTCACTTACTCTTAAGAATACAGCTACCGAATTAAAAATAATATATGTATGTATATAAATCACAACAATCCTTGTTGGGCACAATGTTATGTAAAATTTTATTGTCATTAAAAATTTGAATTTTATAGTTTTCTATAATTAATGAGACAAAAACAATTATGTATTTGTTGTCATATATACGTAGTCCAAAGCAAAAAAAAATCCTTTATAACTATCAAATCTGTTAACACAACCAACTTATTTGTTAGACGGACTTCCAGTTGGTTTTGATGACACATTGATAAAACAAATCAGTTATCACAACAGGCAGGAATAAATCGGAAAGTTTGCTTGCTTCCATATGTAGATAACCACCAATATTTGGTCGTGTGTACCAACTTTTGGTTACACTGCTTTTGTATTGGTTATGTAAACCATAAAAGAAGAGAAATGACCAACAATTAGTCCACACAATTAAACATTGTGCTTCCCCACTATCAATTTGTTGTCGTAATCGAATTCCAACCAATCATTTCTCTGGGTGTAGATTCTTCGTAATCAGTCACAATAATAGAAGGATCCATGTCGAAAATATTGTCCTTGATGTAGCGAAAGAGATCTTCGTATATTTGTTTTGTTTTTCTATCCATAAGAACAAAAAATATTGGAAAAATCTAAAATAATTGGTTAATAATTTGAATGAATATTTAAGTGTATATTAACTTACTTCTTCGAAATATTCAATATATATAACAAGCAATTGTTTGAAACATCCTTTTGGAACAATTTTAAATGTTGCATCAATTAGAAAGGTCCTTTGCTTCGGTGGAATATTCTCCTTAATTAATTCTATGGTTTTCAGCTATGAAAACAAACAAAACGAATATTTTTCTTCCATAATACATGCTGTGTAAAAAGGCCTGGGCATTGCCTCATCTTTTGTTATTCCAAATGATGTCCACACATTTTCTAAATTAAAAGCCTCAATAACTTGTAGAGCTGTCTTCGGAGAGGTTACAAAGTGCTTACTGACTATATATTGCAACCCTCTTTTGATTTTGGAGAATGCAATATTTTTGGTATCATCTTGAAAACTATTTAATATATTAATAAAAAACATATTGCTTTAATATAATTATTCTACATTTCTTACCTATCGTAAGTTTTTTGAAAACAAGATCTTATGCTACTCATTGCTGTCATTTCTTTTCCCAGTGTCTGAGCACTATCTAGGCAATCTGCTTTTATTTTATTTAGTGCCTTCAATTCTTTATAATACTTTTCTTCGTCATCGTGGTTATGTTCCACAAATTTTTGTGCACGGACACAGTTTCCATCGGACGTTACATTAATTCTAGATTTACACTCTTTTTGTCTACACCAGCGTTGCCAATTTAGCTTTTTTCCCGCTAGATTTGGCTTTTTTTGAAGACGTTTAGCGGGAAAAAAATGCATTTAGCTTTTAGCTTTTTTTCTGGCTTTTTTTTCATGACCCTTTTAGCTATTTTTGGCTTTTTTATTTTCGACATGTTTCTATTGAAATATGGATAAATCGGCGTTTTTATCTAAGCCTTGCTGCAAGTATAAGGGTTTCCACATATTTCAAAGCTCAGTTGAAACATTAATAATGAGTCCAGCCATTATGCGGGCATTCTTGTAGCAAATTCTTGTAGTTTTTTCATTATATACATAAAAGTTATCGTAAACTTTAAATCTACTATTACCATACAAATTTGTTAGATAAACTGTCAGTAAATTATTGGGAATATTATCATTTGACTCGTTTATCCTTTTTATGTTATTATAATATTCTAAAGTTATTACGATATTACTAAATTAAAATAGATGTGAATAGCTTTGTGCACTGAAAAAATACGAACGCGAATTTTGGTTATAATAGCATTTGTGAATTTCTTTTATATAAACTGTTTTCCTTGTCCAAAAGACGATAAAGTCGTTTTGTCCTTATAATTAAGTGATTCAACTTAAAAATGGGTATGTTTTCATGAAAGAAGGAAGAATTAATGAAATAGTCTTTAAATGTGAGGAGTTTTTGCATCTTAACCACAAACCAAAATAGCGTTCAACAAGAGAAGATGTTTTTCAACACTTTATTTTAAAAACATATATATACAATAATTTCTACTTGAAGTCGAGTCTGAATTTGGAAATTTCAGATGGCGTTAGCACGTTTTTAAAGCACTTTGATAGCTCATGAAGAAAAGGAAAATGTTTTTACTGGGAAATGTAAACTATAGGTATTTTCTACAATTTAAATAAAAGTAATGTATTTCGAATTTTTCACAATTTCAAAACCAAACTAAAATTTTATTTAAAAAAATGACAAATCATTTTTTTACCAAATCCAAAGCATGCTTAGATCATTTAATATTTTAAAATAACAAGTAAATAAAATAGAGGTGTTGGGAAGGTAGCTCCTACAAAACGAAGGACTTCCAGTAAAAAATTTGTGATAGTAATCAAAATGTATCGAATACGCAAACAGAGCTAAATGCCTTAGATATTGTTACAGTCTCACAGAAGTGAAATTAAAATGAAAATAATATGCATTGTAAGTGAAATAAAGCCTTTAAGTTTGTTAAATTTCAATCAAAAATGTGACTTTTGATACAAACAAAATTTAGCTTTTTTTCTAGCTATTTTTTAGCATTTTGTAGCTTTTTTTGGCTATTTTTTTGGGCAAATCTAGCGGTTTTTGGTGAAACAATTCTGGCAACGCTGGTCTACACTCATATTTAGTTACACCTTTCTAAAATGATTTCTTGCGATAAATCATTTTTTCCTCAAATACGTAAAGGAGTTCACTTCCACTTCTTTTTCCCGGGAATATTTCGTAATTCATATTGAGTATTTGTTTACTACGCGACGTTTAGAATGAAACTGAATAGTCAATCAATGTTTACAATGGCAAGCATTCATTTAAATACACGGTAGTTGTAACGGTACCAGTCTACGCTTTTAAAAAAGTTGTTAGTTTTAACAAAATGAAATAATGCCCCACAAAGAAATCGTTGGGGTTTTCCTTCATCAATGAATTACGGTGTTTTTTCATAATGAAACAACACCCCAAAAAAACGAAACAATACCCCAAATTACGTTGTTTTTGTTTTCAATATAAAGGTTTGGGGCTTTGTTTCATTTCCGTTTTGGGGCCTTATTTCTTGGGGGCTTATTTCATGGA
Source organism: Haematobia irritans (assembly GCF_050003625.1). Taxonomy (NCBI): domain Eukaryota; kingdom Metazoa; phylum Arthropoda; class Insecta; order Diptera; family Muscidae; genus Haematobia; species Haematobia irritans. Next base: position 107,616,391 of record NC_134401.1, on the reverse strand, counting down.
GCCAATTTTTTACCCCCAAACACCCCCCCAAATAAATTTTACCCCTAAAAATCCCCCTAAACGTGAAAAAAAACCCTAAATTTCGGGGGAAAACCCCTAACCTGGCAACACTGCATAGACTATTCAGTCCATTGTGATACCACAGTGGTGAACTTCTCTCTTATCACTGAGTGCTGCCCGATTCTATGTTAAGCTCATTGACAAGGGACCTCCTTTTTATAGCCGAGTACGAACGGCGTTCCACATTGCAGTGAAACCACTTAGAGAAGCTTTGAAACCCTCAGAAATGTCACCAGCATTACTGAGGTGGGATAATCCACCGCTGAAAAACTTTTTGGTGTTTTGTCGAAACTGAACCCACAGGGTTGTGGGTATGCAAAGCGGGCATGCTAACCATTGCACCACGGTGGGTGAGTGTATTCTAACATATATCCCAAACATGTTATACTAGTTTATGAACATTGTGTGCTAGCACTTAAAAATAAAACTTTAAGTTCCAAAGATCTAACCAATTTTTAGATCGAAGTATACGAAAACTTTCTTTTTCGTACGTGCAGGAGGGTCAATAACTCACATCTGGGAATCGATTTATATGCACCCTCAAAAAAAAAATCGCTTCTTTAACATATGTTTCAAACATATTTTGCAGGAAGCACATATATTATTAGATACTGCCGAAACATTAATATGTTTGTTTTATGTGAACATATTATATGTTTGGAAACATTTTGAGCCCAAAAATATTATATGCTTGGAATAATTTTTCCCACAGACGATTGTGCTCATTCCCTAACATACTCGTTATTTTCACTTCCACGAAATATTTTAATTCTTGGCACCTTTTTCTGTAATACAAATAATGTTGGAGAAATTATTCACTTTTATAAATTTTTTAAATTTTACCTTTCGCCTGCACGGAGAATCGAACCGAATATCATACAGTTTGTAAGCCAACACACTATCCACTGGGCTACGTAGCTGTCATGGTCACCAGCAGATAATTATCGTTATAAGTTACATTTATATAGCATAGTTTGCAGCGCCCACGAGCCCATGCAAACATAACATTATTTAACAGAAACATACATTTGTTTGCCACGTGGAACAGTGGTTAGCATGTCTGCCTTGCATGCAAAGGGTCGTGGGTTCAATCCCTGCTCCGACCGACCACTTTTTTTTTTTTTTTTTTTTTTTTTAATTTACACATTTATATTTATATTTATATTATATTAAATTTTTATAATGAAACTTCGAAATGTGGGTTATTAAAGATTTATAGTCATTAACAGTGCTTGATATAAACGAAATTGACTGATTTTTGGATAAAATATTATTTTTTATTGCAGAAATAACAATTTTGTAACAAAAAACTGTTTTTGGTAAAAAACTTTAAAATTTGGAAGGAATTCAAAAACTAACAAAAGAAGAACGTGGAGTCGAGTATAAACATACATAAATAATTTTATAATATAAACATAAATTTATTTAGGCGTGAACAGTTTTTTACTAGCATTTAACACCATCGGTCTAAAATGCCTTTTATTTTTCTTTAATAATTCATTTTAAAGAAAATAAACTTTTTAAATTGTTTTAGCTGCAAAACTCGAACTTAATGCCCGCTTTTATATTTGATGGTGTCCGTCAACTCCTCGTGGACTACTTATTAATAAAGAGGAACTAAACTTTGTTTTTATACATTTTACTGTGTAATTTTTCACTATTTCCTCCTTATTTCATTTTACTGTCCCAACTCTAAAAAGAGTATAGTGCCCTTTCGTTATTTTTATGAAGACCCCTGATTTCTTTTAACGAACCAAGAAAAAAATTGTGGCCATAATGCCAAAATGATAAACAAAACACATGTCCACACATACATAAAATGCTGCTCTCAAGGCGAAAACTTCCCAGCGGCGGAAATCGCTCTTCATAAGGCCTTTTAAAAGGCATTTATTTGCAGACACAAGGCATTGACTTCCCATTACATATTCATTGTATTTTTACACAGGGTGTCATAGCCGACTAAGGGCTCCGACTTCAACTTACAGCATAAGGGCTAATATAAGGTCATTATTTTAAGGCCTTTTAGGAATTGCCTCAAATACGTTCTTTATAATGTGTGATAATATAAGGCCTTTTATAATGTATACATCAAAAGGTTTTATGAAGCATATATAAATAGAGGCCTCTTAATAGGAGTTTAAAATAATGCCAATTTAATGCCTTTTTATGAAGGCTGTTTAAAATGCCTTGTTTACATACTTTATAAAGGACCTACTCCAAATTTCATTTGTAAACAAGAAACCCAAAATTTGTGCAGAATTCTTTTTATTTTATTTTGTACTATATAAAATTGTACTATATAAAATAAATCACCTTCTTCATAGGAACTGATTTCGTATTGGACGACTGATTTCCACATATTGAACAGATCATTGGCTTTCATGGTAGAAGTTGCCGCTAAATAAATAAGTAAAATTATTATAAAATTATTATTATAATGTAATTCAATATAGTATAATATTCGTCAAAAAATATATACTTACCGCATATTTGACACTTCAGCTACTTAAAATAAACAAGTATATACGGCCGTAAGTTCGGCCAGGCCGAAGCTTATGTACCCTCCATCATGGATTGCGTAGAAACTTCTTCTAAACACTGCCATCCACAATCGAATTACTTAAGTTGCGGTAACGCTTGCCGATGGCAAGGTATCTTAAAACCTCCTAACACCATCTTCTAAATTGTATGTAAGTCCATACGTGGTATATATTAAATCAAAAAAGATCGATCCAATACGTATATAATTCAGTTTGACAAAGTAGACATAAAATTTTGACAAAATTTTCTACAGAAATAAAATTTTAACAAAATTTTCTATAGAAATAAAAATTTCACAAAATTTTCTATAGAAATAAAAAATTTCGCAAAATTTTCTATAGAAAGAAAATTTTGGCAAAAATGTTTACAGAAAAAAAATTTTAACAAAATTTTCTATAGAAATAAATTTTTGACAAAATTTTCTATAGAAATAAAATCTTGGTAGATTATTTTTGGCTCGAGTGGCAACCATGATTATGAACCGAATAAAATTTGAACAAAATTTTCTATAGAAACAAAATTTTGACAATGATGAAAATTTTATTATGAACCGAATAAAATTTTAACAAAATTTTTTCTAGAAATAAAATTTTGACAAAATTTTCTATAGAAATAAAATTTTGGTAGATTATTTTTGGATCTAGTGGCAACCACGATTATGAACCGATATGGACCAATTTTTGTGTGACTGGATCAATTTTGGTATGGTTGTTAGCGACCATATACTAACACCACGTTCCTAATTTGAACCGGATCGGATGAATTTTGCTCCTCCAAGAGGCTCCGGAGGTCAAATCTGGAGAACGTTTTATATGGGGGCTATATATAATTATGGACCGATATGGACCAATTTTTGCACGGTTTCTAGAGACCATATACCAATACCATGTACCAAATTTCAGCCGGATCGGATGAAATTTGCTTCTCTTAGAGGCTCCGCAACCCAAATCTGGGGATCGGTTTATATGTGAGCTATATATAATTATGGACCGATGTGGACCAATTTCTGCACGGTTGCTAGAGACCATATACCAATACCATGTACCAAATGTCAGCCGGATCGGATGCAATTTGCTTCTCTTTGAGGCTTCGCAAGCCAAATCTGGAGATCGGTTTGTATGGGGGCTATATATAATTATGGACCGATGTGGACCAATTTTTGCATGATTGTTAGAGACCATATACCAACACCATGTACCAAATTTCAGCCGGATCGGATGAAATATGCTTCACTTAGAGGCTCCACAAGCCAAATCTGGGGATCGGTTTATATGGGGGCTATATATAATTAAGGACCGATATGGACCAATTTTTGCATGGTTGCTGGAGACCATATACCAACACCCTCTACCAAATTTCAGCCCGATCGGATGAAATATGCTTCTCTTAGAGGCTCCACAAACCAAATCTGGGGATCGGTTTATATGGGGGCTATATATAATTATGGACCGATGTGGACCAATTTTTGCATGGTTGTTAGAGACCATATACCAACATCATGTACCAAATTTCAGCCGGATCGCATGAAATTTGCTTCTCTTTGAGGCTCCGCAAGCCAAATCTGGCGATCGGTTTATATGGGGGCTATATATAATTATAGACCGATGTCGACCAATTTTTGCATGATTGTTAGAGACCATATACTAACACCATGTACCAAATTTCAGCCGGATCGGATCAAATATGCTTCTCTTAGAGGCTCCACAAGCCAAATCTGGGGATAGGTTTATATGGGGGCTATATATAATTATGGACCGATATGGACCAATTTTTGCACGGTTGTTAGAGGCCATATACCAACACCATGTACCAAATTTCAGCCGGATCGGATGAAATATGCTTCTGTTAGAGGCTCCACAAGCCAAATCTGAGGGTCCCTTTATATGGGGGCTATACGTAAAAGTGGACCGATATGGCCCATTTTCAATACCATCCGACCTACATCGATAGCGACTACTTGTGCCAAGTTTCAAGTCGATAGCTTGTTTCGTTCGGAAGTTAGCGTGATTTCAACAGACGGACGGACGGACGGACATGCTTATATCGACTCAGAATTTCACCACGACCCAGAATATATATACTTTATGGGGTCTTAGAGCAATATTTCGATGTGTTACAAACGGAATGACAAAGTTAATATACCCCTATCCTATGATGGAGGGTATAAAAACAAATACCTCGACTTGCTCAAACGAAATCACAAACCCGAATGAAGAAACACGTGTTGCTTTAAATTGTGCAAAATTATTTTTATTCTTAACTTTCGGTTACTTATAAACTTACGGCATAAGGGCTTATCAAAGGTCTCTTAGATTAAAGAAGTGCGCATATGAGAACATGTCTTTTTTTTAAAGCCGTTATAATGTTTGTGGTATAACGTTGTCGAAAAACTTATAAATTGGCTTACGGCATAAGGGCTTTTCAAAGGTCTCGTAAATTATAAGAGCTTGCTATGAGAATATGAGTTGCTTTTTAAAAATCGTTTTATTTTGCCTCGTTGCAAAAACACATTGTAATTCACAATACCAAACAAGGCCTATTAGGAGTTCTTTAAAATCTGTCTTTAAACACATGTCCCAGATAAGCCATTTCAAAAGACCATGACAAGTATGTTATGAGAAAAGGAATAGCGATCTTAGTAAATAAAGACCTTTTTTAAGGCCTGTTTTTTGCAATGAATGATGAATGAGTATCAACTTTTTTTTGTAAAGAAGGAAGAGAAGGGATTATTTTATAAGACCTAATCGTATGAGTATTGCCTCTAAAATAAGGGCTCCGTGAATGCTTTAAATCGAAAGTGCTCTCGATTTACGCCGCTGGGTTATGCTGTTTGTTTTTCAAATGTCTATTCTCTTGGTTCCGAATGTCTATTCTCTTTATTCAAATTAAATAATATTTAGACTTAAGCATATCAAATTTTTGGCCTTATCATAAAACAGTTTTCCGAAACAACATACCAGCGGTTTCACAGAAATTGTTCTCTTTTGATTCTTTCGCTGTGTTATGTTGTTATCTTTCGTCAACTCTCCCGGTTTCCATCTCTATTTCTTTCTCTATACTCTCTCTGTCGCTTTGAATACAATATCACAACATATGTATGTTTAGTCGAAATTTGTAAATTTATATATGTTTGCATTCACACATATGATTTTTATGAAACATTTATGCCCCAAACATAATATATTCTAACATATTAACATAGATGTCCCAAACATTTAGTGTTAGTTTAGGAACATTACATGTTTGCACTTAAATATATTGTGTTTTAAAATTGTGCCCGAAACACACTTTGTTTATATCGGAACATATGAAAAACATATTTTTCTAAGAGTGTGGGGGCTATATGTAAGTATGAATCGATATGGATCAATTTTCGCATGATTGCTAGAATGTATATACTGTTAACACCTTCCAAATCTCAACCGGATCGAATGAAATATGCTCCTCTAAGAGGCTTCGAAATTCAAAAAACTTGCTTAGTTCGGAAATGAGCTTGATTTCAACAAACGAACGGACCGTCGTTTCAGAATTTCACCACGACCCAATACATATTTTCTTTATGGGGCCTAAAATCAATATTTCAATGCGTTACTGAATGACAAAGTTAGTATACCCCCCAAGCATAAAGGGTGATACGGTCAAAATTTGGTCAATATAAACTTGACGTATTTCTTTTAATTTTGCATTTAAAAAACCTGAACACCCCTCATTTTGAAGGTGTGTGTGTGTAGAATGTTGCTCTTATTTTGATTTTGGAATTCACTCTTCATCAGTTGTCAAAATGCCGTCCAAGCAAGAAGAGCAGCATATCAAAATTTTGCTCGCGCATCGCGAAAATCCGAGCTACTCGCACGCAAAGCTGGCAAAATCGCTAAAAGTTGCCAAATCAACCGTTACAAATGTAATTAAAGTGTTTGGGGAACGTTTGTCGACAGCCAGGAAGTCTGGATCGGGAGGAAATCGAAAACCGGAAGCCGCTGAGACGACAAAGAGAGTTGCCGGTAGTTTCAAGCGAAACCCTAACCTCTCTCTCCGAGATGCCGCAAATAAGCTGGGTGTATCGTCTACAACCGTGCATCGAGCCAAAAAACGAGCCGGACTATCGACTTGCAAGAAGGTAGTGACTCAAAATCGCGATGATAAACAAAATACGACGGCCAAAGCGCGATCCCGGAGGCTGTACACGACGATGCTGACGAAGTTTGACTGCGTGGTAATGGACGACGAAACCTACGTCAAAGCCGACTACAAGCAGCTTCCGGGACAGGAGTTTTATACGGCAAAAGGAAGGGGAAAGGTAGCAGATATTTTCAAGCACATAAAACTGTCAAAGTTCGCAAAGAAATATCTGTTTTAGCAAGCCATCTGTACCTGTGGCTTGAAAAGCAGCATTTCCATAGCTTCCGGGAGTGTCAACCAAGAAATTTATGTGAAAGAGTGTTTGAATAAACGTATGCTGCCTTTCCTGAAGAAACACGGTTCTTCCGTACTGTTTTGGCCGGATTTGGAATTTTGCCATTACGGTAAAAAGGTCATGGAGTGGTACGCAGCCAACAACGTGCAGGTGGTTCCCAAGGACAAGAACCCTCCCAACACGCCAGAGCTCCGTCCAATTGAGAAATACTGGGCTATTGTCAAGCGGAACCTAAAGAAGACCAAAAAACTGCTAAGGACGAGCAGCAGTTCAAGGCAAACTGGCTTTCTGCGGCGAAGAAGGTGGACAAGGTGGCTGTACAAAATCTGATGGCAGGTGTCAAGCGTGAGGCCCGGCAATACGGATTTGGAAAAGCGAAAGCCTAACTGAATATTTTTCCTGAATTTTATACTAATTGAACTTCAAAAAGAAAATTAATTTAATTTTTTAAATAAACGATTTCACCGATTTACACGCGTTTTTCCTTGACCAAATTTTGACCGTATCACCCTTTAGTTGAGATGGTAACACAAATGTTTGTCTACATAGTGGTGAAGGGTATAATATAGTCGCCTCCGCCCGACTTTAAACTTTACTTACTTGTTTTTTTTTTTATTAATAAAACATTTGGTAAAACATTTGAGTGTTGTATAAAGTTAGGTATAGTGGCAGCCCGATATTTCAGGCTCACATAGACTATTCAGTCCATTGTGATACCACAGTGGTGAACTTCTCTCTTATCACTGAGTGCTGCCCGATTCTATGTTAAGCTCATTGACAAGGGACCTCCTTTTTATAGCCGAGTACGAACGGCGTTCCACATTGCAGTGAAACCACTTAGAAAAGCTTTGAAACCTTCAGAAATGTCACTAGCATTACTGAGGAGGGATAATCTACCGCTGAAAAACTTTTGGTGTTTTGTCGAAATTGAACCCACAGGGTTGTGGGTATGCAAGGCGGGCATGCTAACCATTGCACCACGGTGGGTGAGTGTATTCTAACATGTATGTATCCCAAACATGTTATACTAGTTTATTGTGTGCTTGCACTTAAAAATAAAAATTTATGCTCCAAAGATCTAACCAATTTTTAGATCGAAGTATGTAAAAAAACTGTCTTTTTCATCCGTGTAGGAGGGTCAATAACTCACATCTGGGAATCGATTTATATGGGGGGCTATATATAATTATGAATCGATATGGATCAATTTTCGCATGATTGCTAGAATGTCTATTGCTGATAACACATTCCAAATCTGAAACGGATCGAATGAAATTTACTCCTACAAGAGGTTTCGGAATTCAAATAACTTGCTTAGTTCGGAAATGAACGCGATTTCAACAAACGAACGGACCGTCATTTCAGAATTTCACCACGACCCAATACATATTTTCTTTATAGGGTCTAAAATCAATATTTCAGTGCGTTACTGAATGATAAAGTTAGTATACCCCCCAAGCATATGGTGAAGTGCGTTGGTTTCCTTCAAATAAAACTCATTTGCAATATAGTACATCTGTTGGGTCTCGCATTCCAAGGACATGACATAAATAACAACCTCTTGGCATCTATTGCTCTAGGCGTTGCAAACAAATTATCACATCCACAATACCATCTATGGCCATAGTGATATATGTGGCATATTAAACACCAACATAGCACAAATGAAGAATAAAAGCTTTTAGATACAAAATTAATAGCTTATAATAATCATTAATTGAGGTCGATATATTAAGTGCTAGAATAAACCATTCAAATAAACCATTCACCATATGGATAGAGATAGACAAATTGACTGGCGTTTCATTATTCACTTGGAAAGTAAATTATGCATAATAAAAATGTTTTTATACCCTCCATCATAGGATGGGGGTATATTAACTTTGTCATTCCGTTTGTAACATATCGAAATATTGCTCTAAGACCCCATAAAGTATATATATTCTGGGTCGTGGTGAAATTCTGAGTCGATCTAAGCATGTCCGTCCGTCCGTCCGTCCGTCCGTCTATTGAAATCACGCTAACTTCCGAACGAAACAAGCTATCGACTTGAAACTTGGCACAAGTAGTTGTTATCGATGTAGGTCGGATGGTATTGAAAATGGGCCATATCGGTCCACTTTTACCTATAGCCCCATATAAAGGGACCCTCAGATTTGGCTTGCGGAGCCTAAAAGAGAAGCAAATTGCATCCGATCCGGCTGAAATTTGGTACATGGTATTGGTATATGGTCTCTCACAATCATGCAAAAATTGGTCCACATCGGTCCATAATTATATATAGCCCCCATATAAACCGATCCCCCGATTTGGCTTGCGAAGCCTCTAAGAAACGAAAATTTCATCCGATCCGGCTGAAACTTGGTACATGGTATTGGTATATGGTCTCTAACATCCACGCAAAAATTGATCCACATCGGTCCATAATTATATATAGCGCCCATATAAACCGATCCCCAGATTTGGGTTGCGGAACCTCAAAGAGAAGCAAATTTCATCCGATCCGCCTGAAATTTGGTACATGATATTGGTATATGGTCTCTAACAACCATGCAAAAATTGGTCCACATCGGTTCATAATTATATATAGCCCCCATATAAACCGATCCCCAGATTTGGCTTGTGGAGCCTCTAAGAGAAGCATATTTCATCCGATCCGGCTGAAATTTGGTACATGGTGTTGGTATATGGTCTCTAACAATCATGCAAAAATTGGTCCACATCGGTCCATAATTATATATAGCCCCCATATAAACCGATCCCCAGATTTGGCTTGTGGAGCCTCAAAGAGAGGCAAATTTCATCCGATCCGCTTGAAATTTGGTAAATGACATTGGTATATGGTCTCTAACAACCATGCAAAAATTGGTCCACATCGGTCTATAATTATATATAGCGCCCATATAAACCGATCCCCAGATTTGGGTTGCGGAGCCTCAAAGAGAAGCAAATTTCATCCGATCCGCCTGAAATTTGGTGCATGATATTGGTATATGGTCTCTAACAACCATGCAAAAATTGGTCCACATCGGTTCATAATTATATATAGCCCCCATATAAACCGATCCCCAGATTTGGCTTGCGAAGTCTCCAAGAGAAGCAAATTTCATCCAATCCGGTTGTAATTCGGAACATGGTGTTAGTATATGATCTTTAACAACCGTGCCAGAATTGGTCCATATCGGTCGATAATTATATATAGCCCCCATATAAAACGTTCTCCAGATTTGACCTCCGGAGCCTCTTGGAGGAGCAAAATTCAGCCGATCCGGTTCAATTTAGGAACGTGGTGTTAGTATATGGTCGCTAACAACCATACCAAAATTGGTCCAATCACACAAAAATTGGTCCATATCGGTTCATAATCATGGTTGCCACTAGAGCCAAAAATAATCTACCAAAATTTTATTTATATAGAAAATTTTGTCAAAATTTTATTTCTATCGAAAATTTTGTCAAAATTTTATTTCTAGAGAAAATTTTGTTAAAATTTTATTCGGTTCATAATAAAATTTTCATCATTGTCAAAATTTTATTTCTATAGAAAATTTTGTCAAAATTTTATTTCTATAGAAAATTTTGTTCAAATTTTATTCGGTTCATAATCATGGTTGCCACTCGAGCCAAAAATAATCTACCAAGATTTCATTCCTATAGAATATTTTGTCAAAAGTTTATTTCTATAGAAAATTTTGTTAAAATTTTATTTCTGTAGAAATTTTTGAAAAAATTTTCTTTCTATAGAAAATTTTGTCAAAATTTTTATTTCTATAGAAAATTTTGTGAAAATTTTATTTCGATAGAAAATTTTGTTAAAATTTTATTTCTGTAGAAAATTTTGTCAAAATTTTATGTCTACTTTGGCAACTGAATTATATACGTATTGGATCAATCTGTTTTGCTTTAATATATACCACGTATGGACTTATATACAATTTAGAAGATGGTGTTAGGAGGCTTTAAGATACCTTGCCATCGGCAAGCGTTACCGCAACTTAAGTAATTCGATTCTGGATGGCAGTGTTTAGAAGAAGTTTCTACGCAATCCATGATGGAGGGTACATAAGCTTCGGCCTGGCCGAACTTACGGCCGTATATACTTGTTCATTTTATTTTTCCCAAATTAAATTTTTTTTTTTTAAACTGTCAGACCACACAATGTATGTAAATAAAATTGAAAAATTTGGGTATATGCTAAATGTGTGGGAACATATGATAGCGATCTCTTCAATAACTAAATCTGAAGGATACAAAGGGTGCTAGAAACGTCAACAACAAGGGAAATAAAAGGTTCCTTGCATTGCAGAGGGTGGTTTAACGGAATGAACAACGGTTATTTAAGATTTTTTCTTTCACAGGTGTGCCTAGAGAAAAGGGAGAGAGAGAAATTCCCAAAAATTTCTTCCCAGCCATTGTCATTCATTCAACGAAATGAGAAATGGGGAGTTTTTTTTTGTTTGGTGTCACCTGTCACTGGTTGGCTGGATATTAAGTAATTTTAATTAACAATCGTTAGCATTTGTTGTTTTCTAACATCCTGAAATCTTTCACAGGCTCAGGATAATTGGGTGCAAGTTACTATGGCAATGAATGAATGCAAGTTACTCGTGAATAAACTATGAACATCTGTTATAATCGAAGGACACACATAATTCTTTAGATTCAATGGAGAGAATCCTGTTTTGTAAAAAAAAATTTGTTTGTTAGTTATGAAGAAGGAGTTTGGAATCTTTATGTGAAAATCATGTCAAAAATATCGTTCTGTTGTTAACATTCTTTTGGAAGTGCAGAAGAATTATGCGAACGCTTCAAACGCCAAATTTTAGAATTAATTTCGAATTGGCTACCATTGCACATTGGGCCAAATGACCGAAATCTCACGCATAAAAACAATTTTTGAACTTGTGAAAATTAAATATTTGGTGGTACGAAAAAGTTGACAACACATTACGAAAAACAAATCCAAAATGGTAAAATGGCCGTCTCAGGCCGACGAAGTGGCAACTCTTTGCCATTGATTTTTTTTTTTTGAATTCATAGTTTAGCAAGGTGCTTTAGAGATTTTGCTGGTAAAAAAAAAGTTTTTAAAGTTATAAACTTAATTTAAAATGTAAAATTTAAGTCAAAGTATGTACTTTTAGTAAAAATTAACAGCGATGGTAAATATTGTTTGATTTTTAAGAAAAATGTGTGACAAAAAGCATATTTTTTCTTTGCTAAATATAATGTATGTCCCATGTTTTCTGGAGTAGAACTTACTATATTGGAACGTATTGGTAGAGTTTTATACTGCGTTAGAAAGGTTGAGATGTTGTCTTTCTTACAAACATAAATTTGTCTGCTTATAAGTGCTAATGAAGCTACCCTATTATAATTATGGTGTTGCAATCAAAACGCAGAAATTATTAAATATTGGATAGAAAACAACTCCCAGTGGTGTAATAATGATGCAGAAACATTAAAAAGAGATAAGTCTACCACGATAACTTGAACAAAAAATAAAAATAATTGTGCAGGGAATTAGAATGAAGTACACACAAACAAATTTTTTTTCTGATTCAATCACGAAATTAATTGATCCAATTAATTTTTTAATTGAAATGTCTTCAATCACGAAAATGATAGTATCAATCACAGTTTTAATTGGGCATTGAAAAAAATCTTGATTAAAAAATTAATTGATTTCATTACCAAATTTCAATTAATTTTTTAATTGATTCAATTAAAAATTTAATTGATGTTGATTGCAAAACTCAATTAATTTATTAATTAAAAAAAGGTAACTATTTTCAATTACCTTTTGAATTGGCTTAGAATTTTTATTTGGATTAACAATTGATTGTTTGAAAAAAAATTTTAATTAAAAATTTAAAAAAATGTTAATCACTTTTTTAACTGACTTAGTCTTCCGAATATGATTAAAAGTTTATTGTATCAATTAACTTTTTAATTAAAAATTTTAAAATTTTCAATCATTGACTTAATTAACTTAATGTTTCTATCTTGATTAAAAAGTTAATTGTACCAATTAATTTATTAATTGAAAAAAAATTCAACTTCAATTAACTTTTTAATTGGAAATATTTTGGTGATATTTTTTTCTGTGTAGCGTTACTTTGTTTAGTAGAAACGTTTGGACAAAACAATGATAACGAATGAGAAATTTAGGTAAATCTGCAATATCTACCATATCATTAATAATAGGTATATAAAATAAAATGTCGTCCTGGGTATCTTACTGTAACTGATTCGTCGACACAAGTTCCGTTACAAAATTTGGTTAATCATAAAGCTAATATTTACATATAGACTTACATATAGCAGAGTGTCAAGGTAGTGACACGTACTGAAGTAATATGATCACTTCAAACATGTTTCAAGAACAAAATGTTATTTTTGGACTGATAACGCAAAAACGGTATCTGAAAATTTTTTAACGAATATGTTCCCATTTCAATATAGTGTTGCAGAAATAATGGTATTTAAAACTTTTAGAGTGTAAGAGATTGAATTAAACTTAAATTGCTGAAATCATATACACTCTAAGGCAGTGATCAAGATGGAGTAACAGTGAGCATCAGTTCTAATCTAGATTTTCAGTTTCCAATGTTACTACATATTGAAATATTTGATTTGATGTATGATAAAAGTGGTTGAGATACATCCTCCATTAGAAAGTGGGCGTGGCAGTCGCCGGATCGGTCCGAAATGTTGATCATACTTTATTCTCATCCCCAGTGGTACATGTACAACATTTTAGAGCTCTAAGCGCTTCCTATGGGTTGAAATACGCCCTTCAATTTAAAGTGGGCGTGGCAATGGGCGGATCGGTTTAAATTTTTTATCATACTTTATTCTCATCCCCAGTGGTAGATGTACAAAATTTCAGAGCTCTAGGCGCTTCCTTTGGGTTGAAATAAGCCTTCATTTTAAAGTGGGCGTGGCAGTGGGCGGATCGGTCCAAAATTTTAATCATACTTTATTCTCATCCCCAGTGGTATATGTACAAAATTTCAGAGCTCTGGGTGCTTCCGTTGATTTAATGCGTCAAAAACCTGTCATTTGGCCCATTGTGCATTGGTACAATTTATGGCCTTTAAACGGCCAGATGGTGTCTGGACCTGGAGGCTACAGACGACTCCGACCATAAAGGGTGATACGGTCAAAATTTGGTCAAGGGAAAACGCGTGTAAATCGGTGAAATCGTTTATTTAAAAAATCAAATTAAATTTCTTTTTCAAGTTCAATTAGTATAAAATTCAGGAAAAATATTCAGTTAGGCTTTCGCTTTTCCAAATCCGAATTGCCGGGCCTCACGCTTGATACCTGCCATCAGATTTTGTACAGCCACCTTGTCCACCTTCTTCGCCGCAGAAAGCCAGTTTGCCTTGAACTGCTGCTCGTCCTTAGCAGTTTTTTTGGTCTTCTTTAGGTTCCGCTTGACAATAGCCCAGTATTTCTCAATTGGGCGGAGCTCTGGCGTGTTGGGAGAGTTCTTGTCCTTGGGAACCACCTGCACGTTGTTGGCGGCGTACCACTCCATGGCCTCTTTACCGTAATGGCAAGATGCCAAATCCGGCCAAAACAGTACGGAACAACCGTATTTCTTCAGGAAAGGCAGCAGACGTTTATTCAAACACTCTTTCACGTAAATTTCTTGGTTGACACTCCCGGAAGCTATGAAAATGCTGCTTTTGAAGCCACATGTACAGATGGCTTGCCAAATCAGATATTTCTTTGCGAACTTTGACAGTTTTATGTGCTTGAAAATATCTGCTACCTTTCCCCTTCCTGTCCCGGAAGCTGCTTGTAGTCGGCTTTGACGTAGGTTTCGTCGTCCATTACCACGCAGTCAAACTTCGTCAGCATCGTCGGGGATCACGCTTTGGCCGTCGTATTTTGTTTATCATCGCGATTTGGAGTCACTACCTTCTTGTAAGTCGATAGTCCGGCTCGTTTTTTGGCTCGATGCACGGTTGTAGACGATACACCCAGCTTATTTGCGGCATCTCGGAGAGGGAGGTTAGGGTTTCGCTTGAAACTACCGGCAACTCTCTTTGTCGTCTTAGCGGTTTCCGGTTTTCGATTTCCCCCCGATCCAGACTTCCTTGCTGTCGACAAACGTTCCCCAAACACTTTAATTACATTTGTAACGGTTGATTTGGCAACTTTTAGCGATTTTGCCAGCCTTGCGTGCGAGAAGCTCGGATTTTCGCGATGCGCGAGCAAAATTTTGATACGCTGCTCTTCTTGCTTGGACGGCATTTTGACAACTGAAGAGTGAATTCCAAAATCAAAATAAGAGCAACATTCTACACACACACACCTTCAAAATGAGGGGTGTTCAGGGTTTTTAAATGCAAAATTGAAAGAAATACGTCAAGTTTATATTGACCAAATTTTGACCGTATCACCCTTTATTCTGTGTCCGTGTCTGGCATTACCATTGTGAAGAAACAATATATTTAATATGTTCCTTTTTCTTTCAGGATATTAGCCCTCTGTAGTGGACGTCATAGTCTGGCAGACACAGCAAAATAAATTTTCGAGCGTATCTTCCCAAAGTACGAAGCATCGATCTCTCTGCTCTCAGTACCTTTTCTCTTTATGCTCGCTCATCGTTTAGTGTTTGCTTATCAACCATATGGTTTTATGGAAAATATGGCCAAAAACTGTTTGATCAGAAATGTTAACGTGGGATATCAGTTTAGAAATGAGGTCTACTGGACCCATAAACTAGCATAACATGTTTGGGACATATATGTTAGAACATATTATGTTTGGGTCATATATTTTTTATACCCTGCTCCACACTGTGGAACAGGGTATTATAAGTTAGTGCATATGTTTGCAACACCCAGAAGGAGACGAGATAGACGCATGGTGTCTTTGGCAAAAATGCTCAGGGTGGGCTCCTGAGTCGATATAGCGATGTCCGTCTGTCCGTGAACACATTTTTGTAATCAAAGTCTAGGTCGCAGTTTTAGTCCAATCGACTTCAAATTTGGCACAAGTATGTGTTGTGCCTCAGAATAGATCCCTATTGATTTTGGAAGAAATCGGTTCAGACTTAGATATAGCTACCATATATATATTTCGCCCGATATGGACTTATAGGGCCCCAGAAGCCAGAGTTTTACCCTAATTTGCTTAAAATTTTGCACAAGAAGAACAATTAGCACTATAGTAAAGTGTGCCAAATTTTATTGAAATCGGTTCAGATTTAGATATAGCTCCCATATATATATTTCGCCCGATACGGACTAATACGGTCCCAGAAGCCAGAGTTTTACCCTAATTTGGTTGAAATTTTGCACAGGGAGTAGAATTAGCATTGTAGCTATGCGTGCCAAATTTGGTTCAAATCGGTTCAGATTTAGATATAGCTCCAATATATAGCTTTCGGCCGATTTACACTCATATGACCATAGAGGCCAATTTTTTGCTCCGATTTAGTTGAACTTTTGCACAGGGAGGAGAATTAGCATTGTAACTATGTGTGCTAAATTTGGTTGAAATCGGTTCAGATTTAGATATATCTCCCATATATAGCTTTCGCCCGATTTACACTCTAATGACCACAGAGGCCAATTTTTAACTCCGATTTAGTTGAAATTTTGCACAGGGAGTAGGATTAGCATTGTTGCTATGCGTGCCAAATTTGGTTGAAATCGGTTCAGATTTAGATATAGCTCCCATATATAGCTTTCGCCCGATTTACACTCATATGACCACAGAGGCCAATTTTTAACTCTGATTTAGTTGAAATTTTGCACAGGGAGTAGAATTAGCATTGTTGCTATGCGTGCCAAATTTGGTTGAAATCGGTTCAGATTTAGATATAGCTCCCATATATATGTTTTACTGATTTCTACAAAAATGGTCAAAATACCAACATTTTCCTTCTTAAATCGCAACTGCTTAGTCGAGAAGTTGTAAAAATGACTCTAATTTTCCTAAACTTCTAATACATAAAGGGTGATTCTTTTGAGGTTAGGATTTTCATGCATTAGTATTTGACAGATCACGTGGGATTTCAGACATGGTGTCAAAGAGAAAGATGCTCAGTATGCTTTGACATTTCATCATGAATAGACTTACTAACGAGCCACAACGTCGAATTTTCAGTGAATGGGCCCTAGAAAAGTTGGCAGAAAATCCGCTTTTTTATCGACAAATTTTGTTCAGCGATGAGGCTCATTTCTGGTTGAATGGCTACGTAAATAAGCAAAATTGCCGCATTTGGAGTGAAGAGCAACCAGAAGCCGTTCAAGAACTGTCCATGCATCCCGAAAAATGCACTGTTTGGTGTGGTTTGTACGCTGGTGGAATCATTGGACCGTATTTTTTCAAAGATGCTGTTGGACGCAACGTTACGGTGAATGGCGATCGCTATCGTTCGATGCTAACAAACTTTTTGTTGCCAAAAATGGAAGAACTGAACTTGGTTGACATGTGGTTTCAACAAGATGGCGCTACATGCCACACAGCTCGCGATTCTATGGCCATTTTGAGGGAAAACTTCGGAGAACAATTCATCTCAAGAAATGGACCGGTAAGTTGGCCACCAAGATCATGCGATTTGACGCCTTTAGACTATTTTTTGTGGGGCTACGTCAAGTCTAAAGTCTACAGAAATAAGCCAGCAACTATTCCAGCTTTGGAAGACAACATTTCCGAAGAAATTCGGGCTATTCCGGCCGAAATGCTCGAAAAAGTTGCCCAAAATTGGACTTTCCGAATGGACCACCTAAGACGCAGCCGCGGTCAACATTTAAATGAAATTATCTTCAAAAAGTAAATGTCATGGACCAATCTAACGTTTCAAATAAAGAACCGATGAGATTTTGCAAATTTTATGCGTTTTTTTAAAAAAAAAAGTTATCAAGCTCTTAACAAATCACCCTTTATTTTAAATAGACAGAAACAATGCAATCCAGATCTTTCAACAGCTGATTGGAAGGTTGGCCGTTTGGATGAAGTGGATGGGCCAAGCATTTGTAGTGTAACATTGGTATAGGTTTGAGAAATAAACTGCATTTCCATATTTAAGAACCTTAAGGGGTACATTTTAAGGGAGTTTTGTCACAATCTGAGCAGAAATGTCTGATATTATATATAGTTGTAGTTATAGCTGATTTTGCACCTACAGAGTTAGTATACAACTAATATTGACTTCATTATTAAAACCAAGTAAGGAAAATCTAAAGTCGGGCGGGGCCGACTATATTATACCCTGCACCACTTTGTAGATCTAAATTTTCGATACCATATCACATCCGTCAAATGTGTTGGGGGCTATATATAAAGGTTTGTCCCAAATACATACATTTAAATATCACTCGCTCTGGACAGAATTCGATAGACTTCTACAAATCTATAGACTCAAAATTTAAGTCGGCTAATGCACTAGGGAGGAACACAATATTAGTAAAAAAATATGTGAAACATTTAAATCTGAAGCAATTTTAAGGAAACTTCGCAAAAGTTTATTTATGATTTATCGCTCGATATATATGTATTAGAAGTTTAGAAAAATTAGAGTCATTTTTACAACTTTTCGACTAAGCAGTTGCGATTTAACAAGGAAAATGTTGGTATTTTGACCATTTTTGTCGAAATCAGAAAAACATATATATATATCTAAATATATATATCTATATATATATCTATATCTAAATCTAAACCGATTTCAACCAAATTTGGCGCGCATAGCTACAATGCTAATTCTACTCCCTGTGCAAAATTTCAACTAAATCGGAGTTAAAAATTGGCCTCTGTGGTCATATGAGTGTAAATCGGGCGATAGCTATATATGGGAGATATATCCAAATCTGAACCGATTTCAACCAAATTTGGCACGCATAGTTAAAATGCTAATTCTACACCCTGTGCAAAATTTCAACTAAATCGGAGTTAAAAATTGGCCTCTGTGGTCATATGAGTGTAAATCGGGCGAAAGCTATATATGGGAGATGTATCCAAATCTGAACCGATTTCAACCAAATTTGGCACGCATAGTTACAATGCTAATTCTACTCCTTGTGCAAAATTTCAACTAAATCGGAGTTAAAAATTGGCCTCTGTGGTCATATGAGTGTAAATCGGGCGAAAGCTATATATGGGAGATATATCTAAATCTGAACCGATTTCAACCAAATTTGGCACGCATAGTTACAATGCTAATTCTACTCCCTATGCAAAATTTCAACTAAATCGGAGCAAAAAATTGGCCTCTGTGGTCATATGAGTGTAAATCGGGCGAAAGCTATATATGGGAGATATATCTAAATCTGAACCGATTTCAACCAAATTTGGCACGCATAGTTACAATGCTAATTCTACTCCCTATGCAAAATTTCAACTAAATCGGAGCAAAAAATTGGCGTCTGTGGGCAAATGAGTGTAAATCGGGCGAAAGCTATATATGGGAGCTATATCTAAATCTGAACCGATTTGGCTGATATTTTGCAAGTTTTTCGAGACCCATAAAATATTCGGATGTACGGAATTTGAGGAAGATCGGTTGATATACACGCCAATTATGACCAGATCGGTGAAAAATATATATGGCAGCTATATCTAAATATGAACCGATTTTTTCCAAAATCAATAGGGATCGTCTTTGAGCCGAAACAGGACCGTATACCAAATTTTAGGACAATCGGACTAAAACTGCGAGCTGTACTTGGCACACAAAAATACATCAACAGACAGACAGACGGACAGACAGACGGACATCGCTAAATCGACCCAGAATTTAATTCTAAGCCGATCCGTATACTAAAAGGTTGGTCTATGATTACTCCTTCTTGGCGTTACATACAAATGCACAAACTTATTATACCCTGTACCACAGTAGTGGTGAAGGGTATAAAAAGAGAAAGTCACTCAATTAATGTGGGTAATAAATCCAAATTCGTGAAAATCGGGCAATATTATTATGTAACATTAACATGTAAGTCTAAATACGATCGGGAAATACATAAAAATTTGAAACTTGAGTAGCATTATATATATACACACACACATATATATATATATATATATATATATATATATATATATATATATATATATATATATATATATATATATATATATATATATATATATATATATATATATATATATATATATATATATATATATATATATATATATATATATATATATGGAATCTAAATCTGAACCGATTTGGATGATATTTTCCTGGTTTGGCTGAAACGACAGAAGGTTACCTTGTACTAAATTTGACTACGATCGGTTAATGAATGAGGTCACTATGACCAAAAATAAGGTTATTAGGGACAAAATTTCTCAAAATCGAGTGCTACATAGATATGATAGCTATATCTAAATCTGAACGGATTTGAGTGATATTTTGCAGGCGTGGTTGATATTACAGGAGATTACCTTGTGCTAAATTTGAGTACGTTCGGTTAATAAATGAGGTCAAAAAAAAAAAAAATAACGTTATTAGGGAGAATTTTTTCAAAATCGGGCGCTGCATATATATGGCAGCTATATCTAAATCTGAACCGAAGGTTACTTTTTGCGAACCTTGAGTAAGATTGGTTAATAAAAAAGGCAATTATGACACAATTTTGGAAAATCGGGCGATACATATATATGGGAGCTATATTTAAATCTGAACCGATGTCCATGATTTTTTGCACATATAGTTAGTAAGTACTATAGAAAATTAGACTTGGCCAACTTTGAGTAAGATCGGTTGATAAATAAGGGACTTATGGCCAAATTTGTAAAAATCAGGCGATACATATATATGGGAGCTATATATAAATCTGAAATTTTGCACACTTAAAGGGTGGTAAATTAGAATCCTTTTTAGCTGATCGGTTAGTAAATGTGCACAATCTGACCTATTTATCGAAATCGGGCGCTACATATTTTTGGGACCTATATCTAAATTAGATCCGTATTCAATGACATTTGACACGCTTAAAGGGTGATCAATTGGATTACTTTGTGGTAAATTTGACGCCGATCGGTTAGTAAATGAATGCAATCTGACCCCATTTATCGAAATTGGGCGATACATATATATGAGAGCTATATCTAAATTTGATCCGATCTTTCATTCAATAGCGTTCGTCCCTGTACCAAAAAAAAAAAAAAAGAAAAACGCCACACACCAAATTTCATCAAAATCGGTTAATAATTGCGACCGGAATCCTGCGAACAACAAATACTTGGACGGAAGGACACCAAGCGCTACATTGACTCAGGAGGTGATTCTGAGTCGATCGGTATATATTTTATGGGGTCTACAATCATTATTCCTGGTAGGTACATTTTTTGACAGATCAAAGTTAGGGTATAATTATTTGTTTGTACGAGTAGTTAAATTTTATTATTTTTTTATTCGAAATTTTCTACAGCTCAATGAAGTTTTCCTTTTTAAGTATGTCTCAACAATTTTATGAACTAAATGAGGGTATAAAATTCAATGACCGTACACATAAGTTCAATATGAACTAAATCAAAAGAAAATTTTCGTACGATTCCCAAATATAGTAGGAATGAACTACTACTATGGTAAAATTGGTCATGATTTGGCGCCAATGATTTTTTCTTTATTTTTAGTTTATTTTCCTCTTCTATAAGAAGGGTGTAACTTCGGCAATTGTAGTTAAAAATTACACCAGGACATTAAATTTTCCTGGAGTATAAGTTAGTTCAATTTTCGCACGACATTGTTTTTAATAGTGATAGTTAACAGGTTGGCTGATAAGTCCACGGTCTGACACATAGATGGCGTCGCTAGTATTAAATGCATATTATTTTTATATAGTACCAACCTTCAAAATGATTCGTGTCAAAATTTGACGTCTGTAAGTCAATTAGTTTGTGAGATAGAGCGTATTTTGTGAAGCAACTTTTGTATTGTGAAACAAAAATGGAAAAAAAGAAATTTCGTGTTTTGATAAAATACTGTTTTCTGAAGGGAAAAATACGGTGGAAGCAAAAACTTGGCTTGATAATGAGTTTCCGGACTCTGCCCGGGGAAATCAACAATAATTGATTGGTATGCAAAATTCAAGCGTGGTGAACTGAGCACGGAGGACGGTGAACGCAGTGGACGCCCGAAAGAGGTGGTTACCGACGAAAACATCAAAAAAATCCACAAAATGATTTTGAATGACCGTAAAATGAAGTTGATCGAGATAGCAGAGGCCTTAAAGATATCAAAGGAACGTGTTGGTCATATCATTCATCAATATTTGGATATGCGGAAGCTCTGTGCAAAATGGGTGGCGCGCGAGCTCACATTTGACCAAAAACAACAACGTGTTGATGATTCTGAGCGGTGTGTTTGCACTCGTAATACACCCGAGTTTTTCCGTCGATATGTGATAATGGATGAAACATGGCTCCATCACTACACTCCTGAGTCCAATCGACAGTCGGCTGAGTGGACAGCGACCGGTGAACCGTCTCCGAAGCGTGGAAAGACTCAAAAGTCCGCTGGCAAAGTAATGACCTCTGTTTTTTTGGTTTTTCCCTTCTTGAGAAGGGAAAAACCATCAACAGTGACTATTATATGACGTTATTGGAGCGTTTGAAAGTCGAAATCGCGGCAAAACGGCCCCATATGAAGAAGGAAAAAGTCTTGTTCCACCAAGACAACGCACCGTGTCACAAGTCATTGAGAACGATGGCAAAAATTCAAGAATTGGACTTCGAATTGCTTCCCCACCCACCGTATTCTCCAGATCTGGCCCCCAGCGACTTTTTCTTGTTCTCAGACCTCAAAAGGATGCTCGCAGGGAAAAAATTTGGCTGCAATGAAGAGGTGATCGCCGAAACTGAGGCCTATTTGGTGGCAAAACCGAAGGAGTACTACCAAAATGGTATCAAAAAATTGGAAGGTCTTTATAATCGTTGTATCGCCCTTGAAGGGAACTATGTTGAATAATAACAAGTATATACATCACTATGTTCGGCGGGGCCGAATCTTAAATACCCACCACCATGAACCAAATATTAGGGTTTCATTTGAAATTTCAGGAGGGCTTGAGGACTTGAGGACACTTCCCGAAGATAAATTTAAAGATTTCACCTATGAGGACTGTATCAGATTCTGGATTTATAAGAACCATTTTTGTTTGAGTTTTAGAGGAATCATTAACATCTCTTGTAAGTGTCCAAGAAAATTATAAAATAACGTCTTGATTTGAAATCTTAAATCTGTAGATGTAAACTCTTGAAATTTTACATTGAGTTTCAAGCAATTTTCATGATCAGTGCGCCTTCTACACCCTCAAGAAATGAAGTCGGTCTATATGGAGGCATTACCAAATGGACCGATAAAAACTTAATCCGATACACGTTTTTGTGAGCCTAAAATACCAGAATATTTACAATTTCCGGCAAATCAGATAAAAACTACGGTTTCTAGAAACCCAAGGAGTTAAATCGGGAGATTGTTCTTATGGGGGCTGTACTAAAATATGGACCCGAAAATACCTCTAGATTTCCAATTTCCGGCAAATAGGATAAAAACTTCGGATTCTAGAAGCCCAAGAAGTAAAATCGGGAAATCGGTCTATATGGTGGCTATACCAAAATATGGACCGATACTCACAATTTTCAGCACACCTCTTTATGGTCCTAAAATAACTCTAGATTTCCAAATTTAGACAAATTGGATGAAAACTACGGTTTCTATAAGCCCAAGACTCCAAATCGGGAGGTCGTTTTATATGGGGACCATACCAAAACATAGACCGATACTCACAATTTTTGGCACACGTATTTGTGGTCTTACAATACCTCTAGAATTCCAATTTCAGGTAAATTGAATAAAAACTGCGGTTTCTATAAGCCCAAGAAATAAAATCGGAAGATCGGTCTATATGGGGGCTATACCAAAACATGGACCTATACTCACCATTTTTGGCACACCTCTTTATGGTCATAAAATACCTCTAGATTTCAAATTTCAGGCGAATTGGATAAAAACTACTATTTCTATAAGCCCAAGACCCCAAATCGGGAGGTCGGTTTATATGGGGACTATATCAAAACCTGGACCGATATAGCCCATCTTCGAACTTGACCTGCCTGCAGACAAAAGACGAGTTTGTGCAAAATTTCAGCACGATTGCTTTATTATTGAAGACTGTAGCGTGATTATAACAGTTAGACAGACAGACAGACAGACAGACGGACATCGCTATATCGTCTTAGAATTTCTCCCTGATCAAGAGTATATATACTTTATATAGTCGGAAATCGATATTTCGATGTGTTACAAACGGAATGACAAACTTATTATACCCCCGTCACCATTCTGTGGTGGTGGGTATAAAAACGAATTTTGACAAAAAAATGTGTTTTTCTTTGTTAGACCGGGGGCTTATCAGCCAACCTGTTATGGCTCCTAATATCAGGTATTTCTCTTCAGATTAAGATAAAGCACCCACAAACATGTGCCAGTTAATTTTCTTAAGTATGGAAATACGCTATATCTCCCAAACCTATTTCAATGGTACATGAAATTTCGTCCATATTTACTTGTTTTGTAATATCACTGTGGTAATGTAGGTTATAACCACTTAAAATTGTCCTTGTGAACGCATAAATTATCTTTGACCTATAATCGTTTACCACGATTAGTTCACACTAATTAATCGTCTCGTAATGACAACATTCAAGCAATTAAATTAAAAGATATTTGACTATATTTCCAATAGTCGTAATGACTTTTTTTCAAAATTTTCACACATTTTCTTTCGCCTCAGTGGAAATGAAATGCATTACTAGAAGCATGTATTTTTATAAACTTTAATGAAATGGAAATAAATAAATAAAAAAAAAATTAAATCTAATTGAAAGCAATAGCAAATCCAAAGGCTTCTAAAACTGGGTCACCACCACACTAAACACCATACATATGTTGGCCTCATGGAATATAGCTATGGAGAAGATTGTGTCATCAATCACCACCAAAAACAAAAAAAAAAAGAACGAATCGAGCCTGTACAGTGATGATTCTGATATCGGGGTATAGTGTGTATGTGCGAAGGTGGAGGTTGCGCAGGAGGTTGGGTGCGTGGTCTTATTTTTTCCAAATAGAAAATGCATTCCGCATTGCAATATGACAAACATATGAATTTTTCTAAAAGTTAGATTGTTGCAAAACAATAAAGTTGTATTTTTTTATAAACATCCAAATATAAATTCAAGTATCTGCAAAAAAATTTGGATTTACGACTTCGTTGATGAAAAATATGTCACTTTATTTTGTAAGGCGTACTAAAGTAAAGTGCTGAGTAAAATTTATTGTATTGTGTAAAATTGTATTATAATTTAAGTTGTGTTGTGATCCATTTGGCCTTCTGAACTACACCACTTCTGACAACCTCTTTTTTGTTTTTTTTTTCGATTTTTTTTTATTATATATTTCACAAAATAATTCACACGATATATGCTGGCACAAATTATTCTGTCACCTAATTCAATTTAAATATCAATCAAAATGGCGAAACATTAAAGCTTTCAAGGTGAAATACTGAATACTGCTTCAAAATCAGCAAAGATGAAAAATACATTTGGAATTTTCCAAAACGACAATAATTACCATACAAATACAGGTCGACAACAATGATGAATAATCAGAAAAAAAAACTTAAATTTAACGCACAATACTTATGCTTAGCAGCCAACCAAAAAAAAGTAATGGTAATGGAAATGGAAATTGCTTTAAAATGGCTTTAACTAAATGCATATAGCACAGCAAAAAGACAAAATTAAAAACCAATGTAATTTTACAAAGAACATTGTTTTAAACATTAACGACAATAATAATAGAGACAGAAAACTAAGTGAATTATAGCTCGCTTGGATATTACCGACAATTTTGTTTTTTTGATTTTATGTTTTAAATACACAGGAAAAAATTAAACTAAATTGTATTTCACATAGAAAAAACTATTACCAAAATGATTCCAATTAAACCCGTGATTGAAGTTGCAAACATAATCAAATAAACAATTCATTGATACAATTAAATTTCTAATCAACTAGTGCATTTTCACTCATTTCCGAAGTGGTAATTAATTAAATTATTTTGTTACAGCAAAAAAAATATTTTTAATATTTTAATATAGTTAAATTTTTATACCCTAAACCACACAGTGGTCAGGGTATAATGAGTTTGATCTGCCAAAAAATGTGCCTACCAGAAATATTGATTTTAGACCCCATAAAATCTGAGTCGATCGGTATGACTCAGAATCATCTCCTGAGTCGATCTAGCGCTTGGTGTCCGTCCGTCCGTCTATCCATGTATTTGTTGTTCACAGGATTCGGGTCGCAATTATTAACCGATTTTGATGAAATTTGGTACAGGGAGTTTTTTGGGCACAAGGACGAACGCTATTGAATTTGGAAGAAATCGGATCAAATTTAGATATGGCTCCCATATATATGTATCGCCCGATTTCGACAAATGGGGTCACGTTGCGCTTTTTTCAAACGGTTCGTCACCAAATTTAGCAGAATGTAATCTTTTTCACCGCCCGGTTCCGATTTAGCTATAGCTCCCATATATATGTACCGCCCTATTTTTCTAAATTTGGCCATAAAACCCTTATTTATCAACCGATCTTACTCAAAGTTGGCTAAGTGTAATCTTCTATAGCACTTACTATATGTTCAAAAAAACATCGAAATCGGTTCAGATTTAGATATAGCTCTAATATATATGTATCGCCCGATTTTTCTACATTTGGCCATAAAACCCTTATTTATCAACCGATCTTACTCAAGGTTGGCTAAGTTTAATTTTCTATAGTACTTACTATATGTGCAAAAAAACATCGAAATCGGTTCAGATTTTCCCAAATTTGGCCATAGAACCCTTATATATTAACCGATCTTACTCAAAGTTGGCTAGATCCAGTCCCCTATAGTACTAACGGTATGTGCAAAAAATCATCGAAATCGGTTCAGATTTTTTTATAGCTCCCATATATATGTATCGCCCGATTTTGCCAAATTTAGCCATAATAACCTTATTTTTGACCATAGAGGCCTCATTTATTACCTAATCGTACTCAAATTTTGCACTAGGTAACCGTCTGTGGTATTAATCAAACCCGAAAAATATTATGCAAATTGGTTCAGATCTAGATATGGCTTCCATATATATGCATCGCTCTATTTTCCCAAATTTGGCCATAGTACTCTTATTTATTAACCAATGTTACTCAAATTTCAAATTTTGATGTACTAGCCGATCGTATTTATACGTACTTGTAGCTCTTACATAAGAATATTGCTCGATTTTTACAAATTTGGATTTATTACCCACACTAATTGAACGATTTTCTCTTTTTTAATAATGGGCTCAATATTAGTGGCATACTAACTCCGTAGGTGCAATATCAAAACAGCCAGTTTTGTTAGAAGTAGGGGAAATTCCCTATATGTAGGGTTTTTCTAATATTTAGCGTCTTGTAGGGACGTAGGGCCACAATGTAGGGACATTTTCACTCAACACAATTTGTAATAATTTTTACATTTTTGTGGCTCTAGAGGAGGAAATTAGAAGCCGGCAAGGCTTGATCTTTAACAATGTGTGGTAACAACAGTTACCACTCGTGCCAAAAGAAATCTAACAAAATTTGAAGATTAGCACAAATTACCACAAATCTACCAAACAAATATTTCTATAGAAATTTTTGTCAAAACGTTATTTCTGTAGAAAATTTTGTCAACATTTTACTTCTATAGAAAATTTTCTCAAAATTGTATTTCTATAGAAATTTTTTTCAAAATATAATTTCTATAAAAAATTTTCTCAAAATTTTATTTCTATGGAATTTTTCTCTAAATTTTATTTCTATAGAATTTATTGTCAAAATTTTATTTTTATAGAGCTTTAACAAAAAAGATTACTATTTTGAGTAAGTTAGGTTATGTGGCAGCCCGAGGTATCAGGCTCACTTAGACTATTCAGTCCATTGTGATACCACAGTGGTGAACTTCTCCCTTATCACTGAGTGCTGCCCGATTCCGTGTTAAGCTCAATGACAAGGGACCTCCTTTTTATAGCCGAGTCCGAACGGCGTTCCACATTCCAGTGAAACCACTTAGAGAAGCTTTGAAACCCTCAGAAATGTCACCAGCATTACTGAGGTGGGATAATCCACCGCTGAAAAACTTTTTGGTGTTCGGTCGTAGCAGGAATCGAACCCACGACCTTGTGTATGCAAGGCGGGCATGCTAACCATTGCACCACGGTGGCTCCCTATTTTGGGTAGAATTCTACAAACTGTGGCAACCGTGGTGGTAATACAAATTTATATTCTAAGTTATGTACGTTGCATATTCATGTTTTAAGATAATAAAGTACTTAGAACTACTTTTGTTTTGTAAATTTTTTTAAATTTAACGAAAAATATTGTAGGGAAAATTGTACGGGAAAGTAGGGAACTTTTTTGTCCTTGTAGGGTAAACCGAATATTTTCCCTGGCAACATTGACTATGAGCTATAGTCAGATTGAGACAAAGCACCCATAAACATGTACCCCTTAATTTTCTTAAATATGCAACTGCAGTTTATCTCCCAGACCTATATCAATGTTACCACACAAATGTTTATGATTACTAATTCAGTAAGGGTGGTTTAGGGTATGATATAGTCGGCCCCGCCCGACTTTCTGCTTTACTTACTTGTTTTAATATATAATAAATTTAGTTCTATTTATTTTTAGTCAATTTTAGATTTTTGTTGTTGTTTTTTTGATTTCAGCTTAAAACCATGCATTGACTAAACTACAAGTGTAGCTTAACCAACAAAGGAAAATAATGTTTGTCAAATTCATTCATTTTTGATTTTTTTTAATTTAATACGAGTATGTTTTATGTTAAAATTAATTAATTTGTATTGATGAAATTAAATTAATAATAATAAATTCCGTTATTTTTTTTAATTTTATTTTTTATATTTAAGTGATTTATAAATTGAGTCATCTCATCTTCAATAGTTTACTATTTTATATTTATAATGTACACATATGATATGATTGTGCTAACATTTACATATTTAAATGTTATACACAATTTAAAATTAAGATAAAAAAACACACAAATTGTATACAAATTGCAGTCAAACAAACATGAACATTAACACCATCGGTAACAAACTAAGACAATGGGGATAATGACATTTTAGACAAAAAACAAAAACCTCCAACATAATGAAAGCAATAAAAGTCGTACAATGCATTTTCATTATATTATGGAAATCTAAGGGTAAAATGGTTAGAGTTGAAAGATTTTGATGGTCATTGGGGCGCAGAGAAAAATGTGTTTCGGACAAGATTTTCTGTAGAAAAAAAAAACTTTCTACATAAAAGAAATTTGAACATAATTTTCTATAGAAATAAAATTTTGACAAGACATTCTATATAAATAAATTGTTGACGAAATTTTCAATAGAAATAAAAATTTGACAAAATTTTGTATAGAAATAAAATTTTGCAAAAATTTTCTATAGAAATACACATTTTTGACGAAATTTTCCATAGAAACAAAATTTTCTATAGAAATAAAATTTTTACATTTTCTATAGAAATAAAATCTTGGCAAAATTTTCTATAGAAATAAACTGTTGACAAAATTTTCTATAGAAATAAAATGATGAAAAAATTTTTAATAGAAATAAAATTTTGACAAAATTTTCTATAGAAATAAAAGTTGACAAAATTTTCTATAGAAATAAAATTTGGCAAAAATGTTCAATCGAAATAAAATTTTGACAAAATGTTCAATAGAAATAAAATTTTGCAAAAATTTTCTACAGAAATAAAATTTTGCAAAAA
The DNA here is from genome assembly GCF_050003625.1 of Haematobia irritans. Lineage (NCBI taxonomy): Eukaryota > Metazoa > Arthropoda > Insecta > Diptera > Muscidae > Haematobia > Haematobia irritans. The sequence continues at coordinate 107,586,517 of NC_134401.1, read as the reverse complement.
TTTTCTATAGAAATAAAATTTTGCAAAAATTTTCTATAGAAATATACATTTTTGACGAAATTTTCCATAGAAACAAAATTTTCTATAGAAATAAAATTTTGACAAAATTTTCTATAGAAATAAAATGTTGACAAAATATTCTATAGAAATAAAACCAGTAAGGAAAGTCTAAAGTCGGGCGGGGCCGACTATATTATACCCTGCACCACTTTGTAGATCTAAAATTTCGATACCATATCACATCCGTCAAATGTGTTGGGGGCTATATATAAAGGTTTGTCCCAAATACATACATTAAATATCACTCGATCTGGAAGAATTTGATAGACTTCTACAAAATCTATAGACTCAAAATTTAAGTCGGCTAATGCACTAGGGTGGAACACAATTTTAGTAAGAAAATATGGGAAACATTTAAATCTGAAGCAATTTTAAGGAAACTTCGAAAAAGTTTATTTATGATTTATCGCTCGATATATATGTATTAAAAGTTTAGGAAAATTAGAGTCATTTTTACAACCTTTCGACTAAGCAGTGGCGATTTTATAAGGAAAATGTTGGTATTTTGACCATTTTTGTCGAAATCGGAAAAACATATATATGGGAGCTAAATCTAAATCTGAACCGATATCAACCAAATTTGGCACGCATAGCTACAATGCTAATTCTACTACCTGTGCAAAATTTCAACTAAATCGGAGTTAAAAATTGGCCTCTGTGGTCATATGAGTGTAAATCGGGCGAAAGCTTTATATGGGAGATATATCCAAATCTGAACCGATTTCAAGCAAATTTGGCACGCATAGTTACAACGCTAATTCTACTCCCTATGCAAAATTTCAACTAAATCGGAGCAAAAAATTGGCCTCTGTGGGCAAATGAGTGTAAATCGGGCGAAAGCTATATATGGGAGCTATATCTAAATCTGAACCGATTTTGCTGATATTTTGCAAGTTTTTCGAGACTCCTAAAATATTCGGATGTACGGAATTTGAGGAAGATCGGTTGATATACACGCCAATTATGAGCAGATCGGTGAAAAATATATATGGCAGCTATATCTTAATCTGAACCAAAATCAATAGGGATCGTCTTTGAGCCGAAACAGGACCCTATACCAAATTTTAGGACAATCGGACTAAAACTGCGAGCTGTACTTTGCACACAAAAATACATCAACAGACAGACAGACAGACAGACAGACGGACAGACAGACAGAAGGACATCGCTAAATCGACTCAGAATTTAATTCTAAGCCGATCCGTATACTAAAAGGTTGGTCTATGATTACTCCTTCTTGGCGTTACATACAAATGCACAAACTTATTATACCCTGTACCACAGTAGTGGTACAGGGTATAATAAGAAATAAAATTTTGATAAAATTTTCTATAAATAAAATTCTGAACTTGTTTATAGAAATAGAATATGGACAACATTTTCTATAGAAATAAAATTTTAACAAAATTTTCTATAGGAATAAGATTTTCTACAGAAATTAGATTTTATAAAATTTTGAGAAGATATTGTAAAGAAATAATTTTTTTACAAAACTGTTAATAAAAATATACAATTTGGAAAAAATGTCAATAGAAATATACCAGATTGACAAAATATTCTATAGAAATAAAATTTTGACAAAATTTTCTACAGAAATAAAATTTTGATAAATTTTTCAATAAAAAAAATTCTGAACGTGTTTATAGAAATAACATATGGACAACATTTTCTATAGAAATAAAATGTTAAAAAAATTTTTCTATAGGAATAAGATTTTCTACAGAAATTAAATTTTAACAAAATTTTCTATAGAAATAAAATGTTGACAAGATATTCTAACGAAATAAAATTTTCACAAAATTTTCTATAGAAACACAATATTGACTTAATTTTCGATAAAAATAGAATTTTGACAAAATTTTCTATAGAAATAAAATCGTGACTAAATTTTCTATAGAAATAAAATCTTGACTATATTTTCTACAGAAATTAAATTTTAACAAAATTTTCTATAGAAATAAAATGTTGACAAGATATTCTAAAGAAATAACATTTTGACAAAATTTTCTATAGAAAAAAAATTTCGACAAAATTTTCGATAGAAATAAATTGTTGACAAAATTTTCTATAGAAATAAAATCTTGACTAAATTTTCTACAAAAATAAAATTTTTACAAAATGTTCTTTAAAAAAATTCTGATTTTTTATAGAAATAAATTATGGACAACATTTTCTATAGAAATAAAATTTTAACAAAATTTTCTACAGAAATTGAATTTTAACAAAATTTTCTATAGAAATAAAATGTTGACAAGATATTCTAAAGAAATAAAATTTTCACAAAATTTTCTATAGAAACACAATATTGACATAATTTTCGATAGAAATAGAATTTTGAAAAATTTTCTATAGAAATAAAATCGTGACTAAATTTTCTATAGAAATAAAATCTTTACTATATTTTCTATAGAAATAAAATCTTGACTATATTTTCTACAGAAATTAAATTTTAACAAAATTTTCTATAGAAATAAAATGTTGACAAGATATTCTAAAGAAATAAAATTTTGACAAAATACACAATATTGACAAAATTTTCGATAGAAATAGAATATTTACAAAATTTTCGATAGAAATAGAATTTTTACAAAATTTTCTATAGCAATAAAATCTTGACTAAATTTTCTATAGAAATAAAATCTTGACTATATTTTCTACAGAAATTAAATTTTAACAAAATTTTCTATAGAAATAAAATGTTGACAAGATATTCTAAAGAAATAACATTTTGACAAAATTTTCTATAGAAACAAAATTTTCGATAGAAATAAAATTTTGACAAAATTTTCTATAGAAATAAAATCTTGACTAAATTTTCTACAAAAATAAAATTTTGACAAAATGGTCTATAAAAAAGTTCTGATTTTTTTTTATAGAAATAAATTATGGACAACATTTTCTATAGAAATAAAATTTTAACAAAATTTTCTACAGGAATAAGATTTTCTACAGAAATTAAATTTAATAAAATTTTGAGAAGATATTGTATAGAAATAATTTTTGTACAAAACTGTTAATAAAAATATACAATTTGGAAAAAAATGTCAATAGAAATATACCAGATTGACAAAATTTTCTATAGAAATAAAATTTTGACAAAATTTTCTATAGCAATAAAATTTTGACAAAATTTTCTATAGTAATAAAATTTAAAAAAAATTTCCATAGATATAAAATTATGACACAATTTTCTCTAGAAATAAATTTTGGCAAACATGTTCTATAGAAATAAATTTTTAAAGAAATTTTATATACAAATAGAATAAAATTATGACAAAATATTCTATAGAAATAAAATGTTGACAAAATTTTTTATAGAAATAAAATGGTGACAAAATTTTTTATAGAAATAAAATTTGAACAAAATTTTCTATAGAAATAAAATTTGAACAAAATTTTCTATAGAGGTAAAATCTGGCAAAATTTTCTATAGAAATAAATTTTGACAAAAATGTTCTATAGAAATATAAATTTTAGGCGAAATTTTCTATAGAAACAAAATTTTCTATAAAAATAATATTTTGACTAATATTTCTATAGAAATAAAATTTTGATAGAATTTTATATGGAAATATAAATATAAATATTGACAAAATTTTCTATAGATATTAAATTTTAACAAAAATTTCTATAGAAATAAAAATTTGACAAAACTTTCTACAGAAATTAAATTTTAACAACATTTTCTATAGAGAGAAAATGTTGACAAGATATTCTATAGAAATAAAATGTTGACAAAATTTTCTATAAAAAATTCTGATTTTTTTTATAGAAATAAAAATTGGACAACGTTTTCTATAGAAATAAGATTTTGACAAAATTTTCGACAGAAATTAAATTTTAACAAAGTTTTCTATAGAAATAAAATTTTAACAAGATATTCAATAGAAATAAAATTTTGACAAAACTGTTAATAGAAATATACAATTTTGACAAAAATGTCAATAGAAATATACAAGATTGAGAAAATTTTCTATAGAAATAACATTTTGACAAAATAGAAATAAAATTTTGACAGAATTTTTTTGTGGAAATAAAATTTTGACAAAATTTTCTATAGCAATAAAATTTAAAAAAAAAAAATTTTAGTTAGACAAAATTTTCTATAGAAATAAAATTTAAAGAAACAATTTTCTATAGAGAAAGATAGATTGAGAAAATTTTCTATAGAAATAACATTTTGACAAAATAGAAATAAAATTTTGACAGAATTTTTTCGTGGAAATAAAATTTTGACAAAATTTTCTATAGCAATAGAATTTAAAAAAAAATTTAGAAAAATTTTATTTAGACAAAAATTTTTATAGAAATAAAATTTTGACAAAATTTTCTATAAAATTAAAATTTTAAGACAATTTTCTAGGAATAAAATGAAAAAAAAAATATATAGAAATAAAAATTTGACAAAATTTTCTACAGAAATAAAAATTTGACAAAACTTTCCAGAGAAATAAAAATTTAGCTAAATTTTAACAAAAAAATTATATTTTCTATAAAAATAAAATTTTAAGAAACTTTCATATAGAAATAAAATTTTCTATAAAATTAAAATTTTAAGACAATTTTCTAGAAATAAAATGAAAAAAAATCTATAGAAATAAAAATTTGACAAAATTTTCTATAGAAATAAAAATTTGAGATGATTTTCTTTAGAGGTAAAATTTTGACAAAATTTTCTATAAAAATAAAAATTTGACAAAACTTTTTAGAGAAATAAAAATTTTACAAAATTTTAACAAAAAAAAATATATTTTCTATAAAATAAAATTTTAAGAAACTTTCATAAAGAAATAAAATTTTGAGAAAATTTTTTATAAAAATAAAATTTTAAGAAAATTTTCTATCGAAATAAAATTTTGACAAAATTTTCTATAGAAATAAGATTTTTACAAAATTTTCTAAAAAAATAAAATTTTGACAAAATTTTCCATAGAAATAAAATTTTGATAAAGTTTCCTACAGAAATAATTTTTTTTTGGTAGTTTCTGGAACAATTTTATCCGAATTTTTGTAGATTTTTTTGGCTCGATTGGCAACCGTGATCTATAGTCCAGTGTTGAATGCACACACAATACGCATTTAAATAAACTTTATTTAAATAAAACAAACAACTTTAGTCGCAAATATCTGATACTCTGTGTGTTTTAACAAAAACGGAAATTCGTTCGTAAAAATTCGAAACGATAATGTGTGGGCTTGCACAGTACCACGAACGAACCATGACGATGTCCTATATTGGTAACAGTGTTTCTCAGACGTTTTATTGTTTTTGAATTTATCTATTACTATGAAGAGGGAATGTAGGTTAGGTTAGATTAGATGGCAGCCCGATGTATCAGGCTCACTTAGACTATTCAGTCCATTGTGATACCACATGTGGTGAACTTCTCTCTTATCACTGAGCGCTGCCCGATTCCGATGTTAAGCTCAATGACAAGGGTTCTCCTTTTTATAGCCGAGTCCGAACGGCGTTTTACATTGCAGTGAAACCACTTAGAGATGCTTTGAAACCCTCAGAAATGTCACCAGCATTACTGAGGTGGGAATGTAAGGAGCAAGCCATTATTAAAAATGGATGATCAGTGTAATAGCTATTACTTGTAAGGAGTGTTTATAGTTCATAGTGGAACTCTTAAGAGGAGTGCAAATTTCCAGCTGTATTCATATAAGCCCCTTAAATATTTGTTAATGAAGAACCATAGTCGTTTGGCTGGTCATATCATAATGATGTTGTCTTTATAGATATGCGCATTATAATGTGCATACGCAGAATAGACAAAACATTCCGCCACCCCATCACGAATGGATAAAAACGCAAGTGCCATCAGCCAAACAAACATCTAGGCCAGAAAACCGACAAGCAAGAAAAAATCGTAAAAAATGCAATTTTACTGAAACCATTAATAAATGTTTTTACACCATCCCATAGAATTGGTTTGAGGGAAGAGGTGTTCAGTTGGGAAACGCCAGAGGAGTCCATTACTTATTAGTCATTCAGTTCATGCCATAGTGCAACAATCTCCTTTGCTTGCACGCACCCAAAAGAAAGATCATAAAAACCACATTTGCAACAAACTACTCAGGCACTTTCCTTCGAGTACCAGCAGATAGGTTCGCGTTTGTCATTTGGTTTTAGTATCAGGTTTTGTGTTGCACTCCCGCTAAATGACACTGTAGAATATAAGGCCCGAAACGATATTGAACTTTGGCGAACCAAAGCAACGAAGTTGATTATCGTTTTTTTTTTTTGTGACAAAGAAAGCACGCTACGCAAATGGACTGGAATGATGAACTCGGTGAACAAAGTTGACGACCAGTTTTTTGTAGGAAGAATTTGAAATGAAATGAGTTTCAGGTCAATTTCAGGGGGAAGCGGAAGCCTAAATGATGATGGATGACAATATTTTCATTAGAAATAAAATTTTGATAAAATTTTCTAAAAAAAATTAAAAAATATTCTCAAAGAAATACAATCGTGACAACATTTTCTATTAAATAGAAGATAAATAAATTTCCAAATTTTTCTATAGAAATCAAATTGTGACAAAATTTTCTATAGAAATAAAATATTGACAAAATTTTCTATTTAATAGAAAATAATTAAATTTCCAAAATTTTCTATAGAAATAACATTTATACCAAATTTTCTATAAAAATAAAATTTTGACAAAATTTCTATCGAAATAACATTTTGACAAATTTTTCTATAGAAATAAAATTTTGTGAGCTTTCTATAGAAATAAAATTTTGTGGTCAAAAATCTTTGTTGTTAGCACCTAATTTTTTTTATATATTTATTTTCATAATTTATTATGATTGTAAATCTTGAAATAAATAAATAATAAAATTTTGAGAAAATTTTCTACAAAAAAAAAATAATAAATATTTCTAAAGAAATACAATTGTGACAAAATTTTCTATAGATATAAAATTTTGAGTACATTTTATATAGAAATAAAATTTCGACAAAATTTTCTATAGAAATAAAATGTTGACAACATTTTCTATAGAAATAAAATTTTGTGAAAATTTTCAATAGAAATAAAATTTTGTGAAAATTTACTATAGAAATAAAATTTTGAGAAATTTGTTATAGAAATAAAATTTTGAGAAAATTTTCTATAGAAATAAAATTTTGAGAAATTTGTTATTGAAATAAAATTTTGACATTTTTTTGCCATAAAAATAAAACATTGGCCAAATTTTCTAAAGAAATACAATTTTGAGAAATGTTGATATAGAAATAAAATTTTGACAAAATTTTCTGTAGAAATAAAATATTGACAAACTGTTGTATATAAATAAAATTTGACAAAATTTTCTATATAAATAAACTTTTGACAAAATTCTCTATATTAATAAAATTTTGACACAGTTTTCTATAGAAAAAAATTGAAAAGTTTTCTATAGAACAAAAAATTGGCATAATTTTCTATAGAAATAAAAATTTGACAAAATTTTCTACAGAAATGAAACTTTGACAAAATTTTCTATAGAAATAAAATTTTGACAAAATGTTATATCAAACTACAATTTTGACAAAATTTTCTAAAGAAATAAGATATTGACAAAATTTTCTATAGAAATAAACTTTTGCCAAAATTTTCCTTCGAAATAAAATGTTTACAAAATTCTCTATAGAAATATTTTCTATAGAAATAAAATTTTAACAAAATTTTCTATTACATAGAAAAAAATTAAATTTCCATAATTTTCCATAGAAATAAATTTTTTACAAAATTTTCTATAGAAATAAAATTTGATAAAATTTCCCATAGAAATAAAATTTTCTATAGAAATAAAATTTTGAGAAAATTTTCTATAGAAATAAACTTTTGACATAATTTTCTATAGAAATAAAATTTTGACAAAATTTTCTATAGAAATAAAATTTTGACAACATTTTCTATAGAAATAAAATTTTGAGAAAATTTTCTATAGAAATAAAATTTGAGAAAAATTTCCATAGAAATAAAATTTTTACAAAATTTTCTATAGAAATAAAATTTGAGAAAACTTTCCATAGAAATAAAATTTTCTATAGAAATAAAATGTTGAGAAAATTTTCTATTGAAATAAACATTTGACATAATTTTCTATAGAAATAAAATTTCGACAAAATTTTCCATAGAAATAAAATTTTCTAAAGAAATAAAATTTTGAGAACATTTTTTATAGAAATAAGCTTTTGACATAATTTTCTATAGAAATAAAATTTTGACAAAATTTTCTATAGAAATAAAATTTTGACATTTTCTATAGAAATAAAATTTTCCATAGAAATAAAATTTGAGAAAATTTTCTATAGAAATAAAATTTTGAGAAAATTTTCGATAGAAATAAAATGTTGAGAAAATTTTCTATAGAAATAAAATTTTAAAAAACATTTCTATAGAAACAAAATTTTGAGAAATTTATTATAGAAATAAAAATTTGAGAAAATTTTCTATAGAAATAAAATTTTGATAAAGTTTTTATAGAAATAAAATTTTGAGAAAATTTTATATAGAAATAAAATTTTGAGAAAATTTTTTATAGAAGCGAAATTTGAGAAAATTTTCCATAGAAATAAAATTTTGAGAAAATTTTCTATAGAAATAAAATTTTGAGAAAATGTTCTATAGAAATAAAATTTTGAGAACATTTTCTATAGAAATTAAATTTGAGAAAATTTTCCATAGAAACAAAATTTCGAGAAAATTTTCTATAGAAATAAAATTTTAAGAAAATATTCTATAGAAATAAAATTTTGAGAAATTTGTTATAGAAATAAAATTTTGACATTTTTTTGCTATAAGAATAAAATATTGGCCAAATTTTCTAAGGAAATACAATTTTGAGAAATGTTGATATAGAAATAAAATTTTGACAAAATTTTCTGTAGAAATAAAATATTGACAAAATGTTGTATATAAATAAAATTTGACAAAATTTTCTATATAAATAAAATTTTGACAAAATTCTCTATATAAATAAAATTTTGACAAAGTTTTCTATAGAAAAAAAAATTGACATAATTTTCTATAGAAATAAAAATTGGACACCATTTTCTATAGAAATGAAATTTTGACAAAATTTTCTATAGAAATAAAGTTTTGACAAAATTTTCGATAGAAATGAAATTTTGACAAAATATTGTATAGATATAAAATTTTGACAAAATTTTCTGTATATATAAAATTTTGACAAAATTTTTTATAGTAATAAAATGTTGAAGAAATTTTCTATAAAAATAAAATTCTAAACAAATTCTCTATAGAAATAAAATTTTGAGAAAATTCTCTGTAGAAATAAAATTGTGACTGAATTTCCTATTACATAGAAGTTCTATAGAAATAAAATTTTGACAAAATTTTCAAAAAAAAAAAAAAACAAAAAATTTACAAAAACTTTCTATAGAAATAAAATTTTGAGAAAATTTTCTATAGAAATAACATTTTCAGAAAATCTTTTATAGAAATAAAATTGTGAGAAAATCTTCTATAGAATTAGAAAATAATGAACTATGTTGTGAGAAATACGAATTTAGTAAATCATTATGCTTACATTATGCATAATTTTTTCCAGTTTTTTAGTTAATTTAACTAACGTACGCAAACAATTATTAGAGTAAAGGAAACTTTCTCCAAACATAATAATTCCATGAACTAAAATAAAGTTAAATTGGCTTTAGTGAAATAGAGAGTTCACATTTTTTTGTTGAGTGTAGAAATAAAATATTCTATAAATTGAATTGAAATAACATTTTATACAGATTTAAGATTTTGACATTTATTTTTGGCCCCAATGTCGATTAATACAAGCGGGAAGCGGCCATCGGCAATTACGGTGGTACATACCATTACTGAATTTTGGCCCATTACCGGGGAAGCGCCGTCTTCATTTGATCGACGCTTTGGTATTTTTGAGTGCCAACCTCACTCTCCAAAATGCCCAAGGCGCAAAATGTCAACGATCTCAGTACGTTGGAATGTGATTTGGTGGTCATTGTGATTTAAAAATGATGCGCGGAACTTTCGTTTTAAGACAGCCTTGGTTGATGTGTGGTGAGTGCGATTGTACTGAGTTCTGTTGGAAATTCCATAACTTTCGGCCTAAATATTTGTCTGCTTCAGGGCTTCAAAACTGTTTAGGATATTTGCCCATAACACCCATAAAGACAAATCGGGAAATCGGTCCATATTTGAAACACCTATATTTGAATCTAAAATACCTCTACTAATTTTGAATTTCAGGCAAATAGGATAAAACTGAAGTGTTTAGATGGTTATATTGGGGCAATATGAAAACCTGAACCCATGTAGCTCACTTTCGAACTTCCTACAAACAACGAATCTCTGGCATGAATTAATTTTTTAATCAAAACCAATTTAAAATAATTAAATTTTTAATTGGATTAATTAATATTTTTAATAGGTGTCAGTGATTGGCTTTATTAATTCCATGATTGAAGTAATTTGAATTGAAATTATTGAAACAAATAAAAAATATATTTTTCGATGTTTGGGTTTATTTCTTATAATATACAATTTTTGCTTATTTCTATATCATCAAGAGACTTTGCGTATGAAATTTAAATTTAAATTTTCCAAGGAACATTAGAGATTTACTCTCCTCATCCTCATCAAAATCATCGCTTTTTAACCATTCCCTTCCGGTAAGATCAATGACAATGATGGTTCTGATGATGATGAACGGATGCATTTACGGCATCTGTTGTACATGTCTTCTGAATCTATTGCTGCCATAGCTGAGTCAAATAAACTCTGCGTCTAGAGCAAGACATAGGGGGTATTATGCTCACGTAGTAAAAATTTCTTGGTATTAGGACAACGATTTTGTCTATTCGTAGTTTATAATGGCTTTTGCAAGAGGCAAGACCACATTTACGTCTGCTTTTCAGCCAGTCATTGTGGCCCACAAAACTATTACCATAGTCAAGTAACCACAAACCATGTGCATCCATAGAATTTTATGCAGGCAAAGTCTATGAAGTCATGTGTGGTGATAAAGGAAAATTTTTAAATTCTATAAAGTTTCTACTCTAACTTGGTTGTGCTAGGTTTCTATATAGATGGGAGAAGGAAAACTAAGATATAAATAATAGAAAATCGATTTTATTCTTTGCTTTAGATTATCTAATGTACTTCATACTTTCAATATCCTTTTGGTCCTTGGCAAATATTCGCAACTATGGTAAATTTATTAGAGTGCTGTTAGAGTCGAAAGTCTTTTCACAATTCTGTAGAAAAATTTCTTAAAATTTCACTTCTATAGAAAATTTTGTCAAACTTTTATTTCTATAGAAAATTTTGTCAAAATGTTATGTCTATAGAAAGTTTTTCAAAATTTTATTTCTATAATAAATTTTGCTAAAATTTTATTTCTATAGGAAATTTTGTAAAAATTTTTTTCTATAGAAAATTTATGCAAATTATTATTTCTAAATAAAATTTTTCCAAAAATTTATTTCTATAGAAAATTTTGTTTAAATTTATTTCTGTAGAAAATTTTGTCAAAATTTATTTCTATAGAAAATTTTGTCAAAATTTGATTTCTGTAAAAAATTTTGTCAAAATTTGATTTCTATAGAAAATTTTTGCAAAAATTTTATTTCTATAGAAAATTTTTGCAAAAATTTATTTCTATAGAAATTTTTTGCAAAAATTTAATTCTATAGAAAATTTTTGAAAAAAATTATTTCTATAGAAATTTTTGTCAAAATTTTATTTCTATAGAAAATTTTGTCAAAATTCTATTTCTATAGAAAATTTTGTTAAAATTTTATTCCTATAGAAAATTTTCTCAAAATTTTATTTCTATAGAAAAATTTGTCAAAATTTTATTTCTATATAAATTTTTGTCAAAAATTTATTTCTATGGAAAATGTTCTCAAAATGTTATTTCTATAAAAAATGTTTGCCAAAATAAATCTATCAAAATTTTATTTCTGTAGAAAATTTTGTCAAAATTTTATTTCTATAGAAAATTTGGTCAAAAATTTATTTTTTTTTGCAAAAATTTAATTCTATAGAAAAATTTTGCAAAATTTTAATTTCTGTGGAAAATTTTGTCAAAATTTTATTTCTATAGGAAATAATATAAAATTTTTATTTCTATAGAAAATTTTGTCATAATTTGATTTCTATAGAAAATTTTGTCAAAATTTGCTTTCTGTAGAAAATTTTGTCAAAATTTGATTTCTATAGAAAATTTTGTCAAAATTTGATTTCTTTAGAAAATTTTGTCAAAATTTGCTTTCTGTAGAAAATTTTGTCAAAATTTGATTTCTATTGAAAATAATCTAAAAATTTAATTTCTATAGAATATTTTGTCAGCCAGGCCGAATCTTATGTACCCTTTTATTATTTCTATAGAAAATTTTGTTAAAATTTTATTTCTATAGAAAATTTTGTTAAAATTTTATTTCTATAGAAAATTTTGTTAAAATTTTATTTCTATAGAAAATTTTGTCAAAATTTTATTTCTATAGAAAATTTTGTTAAAATTTTATTTCTATAGAAAATTTTGTCAAAATTTTATGTCTATAGAAATTTTGTAAAAATTTTATTTTTATAGAATTTTTTTTTTCAAAATTTGAAAATTTTGTCAGCCAGGCCGAGTCTTATGTACCCTTTTATTATTTCTATAGAATATTTTCTTAAAATTTTATTTCTATAGAAAAATTTGTGAACATTTTATTTCTATAGAAAATTTTGTCAAAATTCTATTTCTATAGAAAATTTTGTTAAAATTTTATTTCTATAGAAAATTTTCTCAAAATTTTATTTCTATAGAAAAATTTGTCACAATTTTATTTCTATATAAATTTTTGGCAAAATTTTATTTCTATGGAAATTTTTCTCAAAATGTTATTTCTATAGAAAATTTTTGCTAAAAAAAATCTACCAAAATTTTATTTCTATAGAAAATTTTGTCAAAATTTGATTTCTATGGAAAATTTGGTCAAAATTTTATTTCTATAGAAAATTTTGTTATAATTTTATTCCTATAGAAAATTTTGTTAAAATTTTGTTTCTATTGAAAATTTTCTCAAAAGTTTATTTCTATAGAAAATATTTTGTCAGATATTATTTCTATAAAAATTTTGTCATAATTTTATTCCTATAAAAAATTGTGGTAAAATTTTGTTTCTATTAAAAATTTTCTCAAAATTTTATTTCTATAGAAAATTTTCTCAAATTTTTTTCTATAACAAATTTTCTCAAAATTTTATTTCGATAGAAAATTTTCATTCTATAGAAAATGTTGTCAAAATTTTACTTCTTTAGAAAATGTTGTCAAAATTTTATTTCTGTCGAAAATTTTGTCAAAATTGTATTTCTCTAGAAAATTAGGTCAAACTTGTATTTCTCAAAAAAATGTTCTCAAAATTTTACTTCTATACAAAATTTTCACAAAATTGTATGTCTGTAGAAATAAATTTTTACACGGGTAGACAATTTTGTTAAAATTTTATTGCCATAGAAAATTTGGCAAATATTATTTCTAGAGAAAATTTTATAGATATTTCTATAGAAATTTTTTTCAAAATATTATATCTATAGACGGACATCTCTGGATCTACTCAGAATTTCATCGCAACCTAGAATATATATCTTTTCATGGTTATTAGAGGGCATATGGCAAGATCGCATACTTAATTTAAGCTGGTTCGGATGAACTTTCCTTTTTTCTGAGGCTTCGGAAGTCAGAATTTGTGGTTTCTTTTTATATGGGGACTATATATTATAATGGAGCTAAATGGGCCAATTTTTGCATGTTTGTTAGAGGGCATATACTCACATCATATACCAAATTTCAATAGAAATTTGTTAGCCTTAGGGGTTAATATAAGGGCTTTACCTAACAGTGGTCCGATATGGCCCATTTGCAATATCATTCATCAACAGCAACTATTTGTACCAAGTTTCAAGGCGATAGCTTGTTTTGTTCAAAAGTTAGCGAGATTTCCACGGACGGACGGACGGACAGCGGGAGGGACATCGTTAAATCGCCTTAGAATTTCACCACGACCCAGAATATATAAACTATACGGGGTCTGAGATTAATACCCCCAACCTATGGTGGAGGGCGTGAAAAAAATTATAGTTAAAATAATTATGTGAATTCAAATAATCCCAATCGTATGAGTGAAAAATTAAATTTCATATATGAATCATCAACGAAATGCATACAAAAGGGAATCATTTGAAGCATATCAATTTCAAGTTCTTTGTCTCCTTCAAAAGTAGAACAAATGGCTCATTACAATCAGGAATCGTTAACAAGACCCTCCTCGCCCCCTCTTAGCCATTATGATGGGTGAACTAATTGATTTAAATGTCATAGAAAACCAACAACCCACAATAGAAAACAAAAACTTGGCTTCAAATTCAAAAAACCATAAAAACTAGCTTACAAATTACATTTCTTTTGAAAATAAAAAAAAAATGAAACTCATTATATACAAAATGAGATCCATTTAAATTTGTCAAGCCTTTCTATTGGCATAAAGCACACAGCAAATGTCCATAAAATCAAGCTTAGAATAAACAAGAAATGTTCTTCTCTCAGTACGATTAAAAATTCGTTATAGAGACCCCAAACCCCAAAACAAAAATCTTCTTAAGAAACCCATAAACTATATATTTAATATATTTTCATAAAAATTTTCTTTGCATATGCAATCTAAATGAATTTGTTATGGGGCTCTTTAATGGGAGCTAGTGTAGGCGTTTAGGTCTCCAAGAGGCTCTAGAAGAAACGGCTTAAGAATAGAAAATACAAACAGTTAATGATTTGGATGAAATGCATTCAACCATTCATGTCCATTGACTAAAATGTTCTTGTTAGCACTTTTTATGAGGTCGCCGGCTGGGCTATCTCGCCAACGCAAATTAAGAAAATAAAAACTGGGATAGTGCCATTTAATAGATAAGAGCCAATGATCATGTCAAGAGACAGAAAGAGTCAAAGTTGCAACAAATTTGGAAAAATTAGCTCTTCGTATAAAGATTTGATGGATTCCATACATATTTGCCAAATATAAAAACTTTCATAGAATTTTTTTGTTTATATAAAACTTTATAGAAATTTTGTCTTAAAATTCCATAAATTTTTAGTTTATAAAAACAAAATTTCATAGAAAATTTGTTTTTATAAAAATTTCTTAGAAATGTTGTCTTTATAAAAAAATGCATAGAATTTTAGTCTTTATAAAAATTTCATAGAACTTTTGTCTTCAGAGAAAATTTCACAGAAATTTTGCTTTTAGAGAAAAAGAAATTTCGTTTTCATAGAAATTTTGTCTTCAGAGAAAATTTCATAAAAATTTTGACTTTAGAGGAAATTTCATAAACATTTTTTTATTTAGAGAAAATTTCATAGAAATTTTGTCTTTAGAGAAAATTTTCATAGAGATTTGGTATTTAGAGAAAATTTTATAGAAATTTGGTCTTTAGAGAAATTTTTCATAGAAATTTGGTCTTTAGAGAAAATTTCATAGAAATTTTGTCTTTAGAGAAAATTTCATAGAAAATTTGTATATAGAGAAAATTTGTTAGAAATTTTGCTTATAAAGAAAATTTTATAGAAATTTGGACTTTATAAAAAATTTCATAGAAATTTTGCCTTAAGAGGAATTTTCATCTAAATTTTGTTTAGAGAAAATTTTGAAAACATCACAGACATTTTTTCTGTGGAGAAAATTTCATAGAAATTTTGTCTTCAAGGAAAATTTTGTTTTTAGAGAAAATATCACAGAAATTTTTATGAAGAGAAAATTTAATAGAAATTTTGACGTTAGAGAAAATTTCAAAAAAAAATTGTCTTTTTAAAAAATTTCATAGAAACTTAGTCTTTATAAAAAAATTCATAGAAATTTTGTCTTTAAATAGATAAAATGTCATAGAAATTTAATGGAAATTTTGTCGTTAGAGAAAATTTAATAGAAATTTTGCAGTTAGAGAAAATTTCAAAGAAATTTTGTGTTTTTAAAAAATTTCATAGAAATTTTGTTTTTAGAGAAAATTTAATAGAAATTTTGTCGTTGGAGAAAATTTAATAGAAATTTTGTCGTTTGGGAAAATTTGTTAGAAATTTTGCTTTTAAAGAAAATTTCATAGAAATTTGGTCATTATAAAAAATTTCATAGAAAGTTTTCCTTAAGAGGAATTTTTATCTAAATTTTGTTTTTTAGAGAAATTTCAGGAAATTTTGAAAACATCACAGACATTTTTTCTGCAGAGAAAATTTCATAGAAATTTTGTCTTCAAGGAAAATTTTGTCTTTAGAGAAAATATCACAGAAATTTTTTCTGAAAAGAAAATTTAATAGAAATTTTGTCGTTAGAGAAAATTTCAAAAAATTTTTTGTCTTTTTAAAAAATTTCATAGGAATTTAGTCTTTCTAAAAAATTTCCTAGAAATTATGCCTTTAGAGAAAATTTCATAGAAACTTAGTCTTTATAAAAAAAATTCATAGAAATCTTGTCTTTAGATAAAATGTCATGGAAATTTAGTGGAAATTTTTTCGTTAGAGAAAATTTAATAGAAATTTTGCCGTTAGAGAAAATTTCAAAGAAATTTTGTGTTTTTAAAAAATTTCATAAAAAGTTGGTCTTTAGAGAAAATTTTATAGAAATTTTGTCTTAAGAAAAAATTTCATAGAAAATTTGTATATAGAGAAAATTTCATAGAAAATTTATATATAGACAAAATTTGTTAGAAATTTTGCTTTTAAAGAAAATTTCATAGAAATTTGGTCTTTATAAAAAATTTCATAGAAATTTTGCCTTAAGAGGAATTTTTATCTAAATTTTGTTTTGTAGAAAAAATTGTAGGAAATTTTGAAAACATAACAGACATTTTTTCAACAGAGAAAATTTAATAGAAATTTTGTCGTTAGAGAAAATTTCAAAAAAATTTTGTCTTTTTAAAAAATTTCATAGCAATTTAGTCTTTATAAAAAATTTCCTAGAAATTATGCCTTTAGAGAAAATTTCATAGAAACTTAGTCTTTATAAAAAAATTCATAGAAATTTTGTCTTTATATAAAATGTCATAGAAATTTAATGGAAATTTTGTCGTTAGAGAAAATTTAATAGAAATTTTGCCGTTAGAGAAAATTTCAAAGAAATTTTGTGTTTTTAAAAAATTTCATAAAAATTTGGTCTTTAGAGAAAATTTTATAGAAATTTTGTCTTAAGAGAAAATTTCATAGAAAACTTGTATATAGAGAAAATTTCATAGAAAATTTATATATAGACAAAATTTGTTAGAAATTTTGCTTTTAAAGAAAATTTCTTAGAAATTTGGTCTTTATAAAAAATTTCATAGAAATTTTGCCTTAAGAGGAATTTTTATCTAAATTTTGTTTTGTAGAAAAAATTGTAGGAAATTTTGAAAACATAACAGACATTTTTTCAACAGAGAAAATTTAATAGAAATTTTGTCGTTAGAGAAAATTTAAAAAAAAAATTTGTCTTTTTAAAAAATTTCATAGCAATTTAGTATTTATAAAAAATTTCCTAGAAATTATGCCTTTAGAGAAAATTTCATAGAAATTTTGTCTTTAGATAAAATGTGATAGAAATTTAATGGAAATTTTGTCGTTAGAGAAAATTTAATAGAAATTTTGCCATTAGAGAAAATTTCAAAGAAATTTTGTGTTTTTAAAAAATTTCATACAAATTTGGTCTTTAGAGAAAATTTTATAGAAATGTTGTCTTAAGAGAAAATTTCATAGAAAATTTATATATAGACAAAATTTGTTAGAAATTTTGCTTTTAAAGAAAATTTCATAGAAATTTGGTCTTTATAAAAAATTTCATAGAAATTTTGCCTTAAGAGGAATTTTTATCTAAATTTTGTTTTGTAGAAAAAATTGTAGGAAATTTTGAAAACATAACAGACATTTTTTCAACAGAGAAAATTTAATAGAAATTTTGTCGTTAGAGAAAATTTCAAAAAAATTTTGTCTTTTTAAAAAATTTCATAGCAATTTAGTCTTTATAAAAAATTTCCTAGAAATTATGCCTTTAGAGAAAATTTCATAGAAACTTAGTCTTTATAAAAAAATTCATAGAAATTTTGTCTTTATATAAAATGTCATAGAAATTTAATGGAAATTGTGTCGTTAGAGAAAATTTAATAGAAATTTTGCCGTTAGAGAAAATTTCAAAGAAATTTTGTGTTTTTAAAAAATTTCATAAAAATTTGGTCTTTAGAGAAAATTTTATAGAAATTTTGTCTTAAGAGAAAATTTCATAGAAAACTTGTATATAGAGAAAATTTCATAGAAAATGTATATATAGACAAAATTTGTTAGAAATTTTGCTTTTAAAGAAAATTTCATAGAAATTTGGTCTTTATAAAAAATTTCATAGAAATTTTGCCTTAAGAGGAATTTTTATCTAAATTTTGTTTTGTAGAAAAAATTGTAGGACATTTTGAAAACATAACAGACATTTTTTCAACAGAGAAAATTTAATAGAAATTTTGTCGTTAGAGAAAATTTCAAAAAAATTTTGTCTTTTTAAAAAATTTCATAGCAATTTAGTCTTTATAAAAAATTTCCTAGAAATTATGCCTTTAGAGAAAATTTCATAGAAACTTAGTCTTTATAAAAAAATTCATAGAAATTTTGTCTTTATATAAAATGTCATAGAAATTTAATGGCAATTTTGTCGTTAGAGAAAATTTAATAGAAATTTTGCCGTTAGAGAAAATTTCAAAGAAATTTTGTGTTTTTAAAAAATTTCATAAAAATTTGGTCTTTAGAGAAAATTTTATAGACATTTTGTCTTAAGAGAAAATTTCATAGAAAACTTGTATATAGAGAAAATTTCATAGAAAATTTATATATAGACAAAATTTGTTAGAAATTTTGCTTTTAAAGGAAATTTCTTAGAAATTTGGTCTTTATAAAAAATTTCATAGAAATTTTGCCTTAAGAGGAATTTTTATCTAAATTTTGTTTTGTAGAAAAAATTGTAGGAAATTTTGAAAACATAACAGACATTTTTTCAACAGAGAAAATTTAATAGAAATTTTGTCGTTAGAGAAAATTAAAAAAAAAAATTTGTCTTTTTAAAAAATTTCATAGCAATTTAGTATTTATAAAAAATTTCCTAGAAATTATGCCTTTAGAGAAAATTTCATAGAAATTTTGTCTTTAGATAAAATGTCATAGAAATTTAATGGAAATTTTGTCGTTAGAGAAAATTTAATAGAAATTTTGCCATTAGAGAAAATTTCAAAGAAATTTTGTGTTTTTAAAAAATTTCATACAAATTTGGTCTTTAGAGAAAATTTTATAGAAATGTTGTCTTAAGAGAAAATTTCATAGAAAATTTATATATAGACAAAATTTGTTAGAAATTTTGCTTTAAAAGAAAATTTCATAGAAATTTGGTCTTTATAAAAAATTTCATAGAAATTTTGCCTTAAGAGGAATTTTCATCTAAATTTTGTTTTTTAGACAAAATTGTAGGAAATTTTGAAAACATAACAGACATTTTTTCAACAGAGAAAATTTAATAGAAATTTTGTCGTTAGAGAAAATTTCAAAAAAAATTTTGTCTTTTTAAAAAAATTCTTAGAAATTATGCCTTTAGAGAAAATTTCATAGAAATTTTGTCTTTAGATAAAATGTCATAGAAATTTAATGGAAATTTTGTCGTTAGAGAAAATTTAATAAAAATTTTGTCGTTAGAGAAAATTTCAAAGAAATTCGGTGTTTTTAAAAAATTTCATAGAAATTTGGCCTTTAGAGAAAATTTCATAGAAATTTGTTCTTTAGAGAAAATTTCATAGAAATTTGTTCTTTAGAGAAAATTTCATAGAAAATTTGTATATAGAGAAAATGTCTTAGAAATGTTGCCTTTAAAGAAAATTTCATAGAAATTTGGTCTTTATAAAAAATTTCATAGAAATTTTGTCTTAAGAGAAAATTTCATCAAAATTTTGTTTTTAGAGAAAATTTCAGGAAATTTTGAAAATATCACAGACATTTTTTCTGTAGAAAAAATTTCATAGAAATTTTGTCTTTAGATAAAATGTCATAGAATTTGGTCTTTAGAGAAAAATTAATAGAAATTTTGTAGTTACACTGAAAAAAAAGCATACTCGGTTCCAAAGATTTTGTCTTTACTTTAAAAAATTTGGTATTGATTCCGAGCCAAAGAAGCGGAGAATACAAGTAAGGATACTTTTAAGACACAATTCTAGGAAGCAAATTTTAATTTTTCGCTTTCTCAGCTTTTTTTCTTCATATGATATCAAAGTCCTTTAAAACGAGTTAACGGCAACTTTATTTTCCAAATTAGGACTCGACTTCCAGTATAAATTATGCTATGTTTGAAGTAAAAAACTTCTTTAAAATAAAGTTTTAAAAAACATGTCCTATATTTGAACGATTTTTTGCTTTGTAGTCAAGATGCAAAAAGACAACAAATTTAAAGACAATTTCATTAAATTTAAAGAATTTTTCTGAATTATTAAAGTCAAGTTGACCTTTCATGTTAAGATACCCAGTTTAAGTCAAATCACTTAATTATAAGGACAATATGACTTCATTGAAAAGTTTATCGACTTTTGGACAAGGAAAATAACTTTATTTTAGAGAAATGCGTCCTCTATGCTAAGCAAAATTTGTATTCGTATTTTAAAGACATGAAATCTTTGACCTCACGACAATATTTTTTTCAGTGTGGAGAAATTTTAATAGAAATTTTGTCGTTAAAAAAAATTTAACGGAAATTTTGTTGTTAGAGAAAATTTAATAGAAATTTTGTCGTTAGAGAAAATTTCAAAGAAATTTTGTTTTTAAAAAATTTCATAGGAATTTAGTCTTTATAAAAAATTTCCTAGAAATTATGCCTTTAGAGAAAATTTCATAGAAATTTAGTCTTTATAAAAATTTCATAGAAATTTTGTCTTTAGATAAAATGTCATAGAAATTTAATGGACATTTTGTCGTTAGAGAAAATTTAATAGAAATTTTGTCGTTAGAGAAAATTTAAAAGAAATTTTGTGTTTTTAAAAAATTTCATAGAAATTTGGCCTTCAGAGAAAATTTCCTAGAAATTGTGCCTTCAGAGAAAATTTCATAGAAATTTAGTATTTATAAAAAATTTCATAGAAATTTTGTCGTTAGATTAAATGTCATAGAAATTTAATGGAAATTTTGTTGTTAGAGAAAATTTAATAGGAATTTTGTCGTTAGAGAAAATTTCAAAGAAATTTTGTGTTTTTAAAAAATTTCATAGAAATTTGGTCGTTAGAGAAAATTTCATAGAAATTTGTTCTTTATAGAAAATTTCATAGAAATTTGGCCTTTAGAGAAAATTTCCTAGAAATTATGCCTTTAGAGAAAATTTCATAGAAATTTAGTCTTTATAAAAAATTTCATAGAAATTTGGTCTTTAGATAAAATGTCATAGAAATTTAATGGAAATTTTGTCGTTAGAGAAAATTTAATAGAAATTTTGTCATTAGAGAAAATTTCAAAAATATTTTGTCTTTTTAAAAAATTTTATAGGAATTTAGTCTTTATAAAAAATTTCCAAGAAATTATGTATTTAGAGAAAATTTCATAGAAATTTTGTCTTTAGATAAAATGTCATAGAATTTGGTCTAGAGAAAAATTAATAGCAATTTTGTAGTTAGAGAAATTTTAGTAGAAGTTTTATCGTTAGAAAAAATTTAACGGAAATTTTGTCGTTAGAGAAATTTTCAAAGAAATTTTGTGTTTTTAAAAAATTTCATAGAAATTTAGTCTCTATAAAAAATTTAATAGAAATTTTGTCTTTAAATAAAATATCATAATAATGTTGTCTTAAGATAAAATATCATACAAATTTTGTCTTTATTGAAAATTTCATAAAAATGTTGTCTTTAGAGAAAATTTCATAGAAATTTTGTCTTTAAAGAAAATTTCATAGAAATTTTTTCGTTGGAGAAAATTTTATAGAAATTTCGCATTTAAAGAAAATTTAATAGAAATTTTATTTGTAGAAAAATATTCATAGAAATTTGGTATTATGAGAAACTTCCATAGAAATTTTGTCCTAAGAGAAAATTTCATCTAAATTTTGTTTTTGAGAGAAAATTTCAGGAAATTTTGAAAATATCACAGAAATTTTTTCTGTTGAGAAAATTTCATAGAAATTTTGCCATTAGAGAAAATTTCGTAGAAATTGTGTCTTCAAGGAACATCTTGTCTTTAGAGAAAATATCACAGAATTTTTTTTTTGTACAGAAAATTTCGTAGAATTTTTGTCATTAGAGAAAAATTCATAGAAATTGTCTTTAGAGAAAATTTTGCACAAAGTTTGTCCTAGCGAAAATTTTATAGAAAGTTTGTCGTAGAGAAAATTTCAAAGACATTTGGTATTTGGAGAAAATTCATAGAATTTTGCCTATACAGAAAATTTTATAGAAAGTTTGGATTTGTTAAAAATTTCATTCATTTTTATGGTCCTAAAATAACTCTAGATTTCCAATTTCACGCAAATTGGAGAAAAACTACGGGTTCTATAAGCCCAAGAAGTAAAATCTGGAGATCGGTCTATATGGGGGCTATACTAAAACATGGACCGATACCCACTATTTTCAGCATACCTTTTTATCGTCCTAAATTACCTCTGGATTTTAAATTTTAGGCAAATTGGATAAAAACTACCTGTTCTATTAGCCCGAGAAATAAAATCTGGAGATGGGTCTATACGAGGGCTATATCAAAATATGGACCGATACCCAATTTTTTCGGCATAACCTTTTATGGCAAATTCAGACAAATTGGATGAAACCTACGGATTCTAGAAGCCCAAGAAGTAAAATCGGGAGATCGATCTATATGGGGGCTATACCAAAATATGGGCCGATACTCACCATTTTTGGCACACCTCTTTACAGTCCTAAAATACCTCTAAATTTCGAATTTCAGACGAATTGGATAAAAAGTACGGTTTTTATAAGCCCAAGACCATAAATCGGGAGGTCGGTTTATATGGGGACTATATCAAAACCTGGACCGATATAGCCCATCTTCGAACTTAACCTGCAAAAGACGAGTTTGTTCAAAATTTCAATTGCTTTATTATTGAAGACTGTAGCGTGACGGACATGGTTATATCGTCTTAGAATAGTCGGAATCGATATTTTGATGTGTTACAAACGGGATGACAAACTTATTATACCCCCTTCACCATTCTATGGTGGTGGGTATAAAAATAAGGTACCCCATAATTAATTGCCTTACCTCTGTAAATCTCTTGTAAGTCAGAGAATTTTAGTTTTTATTTTCACTGTAAAAAAGTCGAGCAAAAGGGATGTCCCCCTCGCCGACCAAATATTGAAAACTAAAGTAACGGATCTTGGTCCAGACACACCTCTAACGTTTCACACAAATCGCAGAACTTTGGTCCAATTTTGAAAAAGTCGTGCAAAAGGGAAAAAGTCGCCACCAAATATTAAAAAATTAATTTTCGCCAAATGATCACCCTCTACGTTCTCCGAAAATATAAATTAAATCAGATTAGCCGTTTCTGAGTTTACCGAGAACATAGAAACAAATAAACAAACATACTTTGATTATTGATTTGAAAACCCATATTTCGATAAAAAAAAATTTATACCCTCCACCATAGGATAGGATTAACTTTGTCATTAAGTTTGGAACACATCGAAATATTGCTCTAAGACCCCATAAAGTATATATATATTTTGGGTCGTGGTGAAATTCTGAGTCGATCTGAGCATGTCTGTCCGTCTGTTGAAATCACGCTAACTTCCGAACGAAACAAGCTATCGACTTGAAACTTGGCACAAGTAGTTGTTATTGATATAGGTCGGATGGTATTGGAAATGGGCCATATCGGTCCACTTTTACGTATAGCCCCCATATAAACGGACCCCCAAATTTGGCTTGCAGACCCTCTAACATGGTGTCAACATATGATCTCTAACAACCATATATTTATATAGCCCCCATATAAACCGATCCCCCGATTTGGCTTGCGAAGCCTCTAAGAGAAGCAAATTTCATCCGATCCGGCTGAAATTTGGTACATGATGTGAGTATATGGTTTCTAACAACCATGCAAAAATTGGTCCACATCCGTCCATAATTATATATATCCCCCATATAAACCGATCCCCCGATTTGGCTTGTTGAGACTCTAAGAGAAGCAATTTTCATCCGATCCGGCTGAAATTTGGTACATGGTGTTAGTATATGGTCTCTAACAACCATGCAAAAATTGGTCCACATCGGTCCATAATTATATATAGCCCCCATATAAACCGATCCCCCGATTTGGCTTGCGTAGCCTCTCAGAGAAGCAAATTTCATCCGATCCGGGATGGTGTGAGTATATGGTTTCTAACAACCATGCAAAAATTGGTCCACATCGGTCCATAATTATATATAGCCCCCATATAAACCGAACCCCCGATTTGGCTTGCGTAGCCTCTCAGAGAAGCAAATTTCATCCGATCCGGCTGGAATTTGGTACATGGTGTGAGTACATGGTTTCTAACAACCATGCAAAAATTGGTCCACATCGGTCCATAATTATATATAGCCCTCATATAAACCGATCCCCCGATTGGGCTTGTTGAGACTCTAAGAGAAGCAAATTTCATCCGATCCGGCTGAAATTTGGTACATGGTGTTAGTATATGGTCTCTAACAACCATGCAAAAATTGGTCCACATCGGTCCATAATTATATATAGCCCCCATATAAGCCGATCACCAGATTTGACCTCCGGAGCCTCTTGGAAGACCAAAATTCATCTGATTCAGTTGAAATTTGATACGTGGTGTTAGTATATGGCCTCAAATAACCATGCAAAAAGTGCTCGAAATCGGACCATAATTATATATAGCCACCATATAAACCGATCCCCAGATTTGACCTCCGGAGCTCCTTGGAAGAGCAAAATTCATCCGATTCGGTTGAAATTTGGTACGTGATGTTAGTATATGGTATCCAACAACCATGCAGGAATTGGTTCATATCAGTCCATAATTATATATAGCGCCCATATAAACCGATCCCGAGATTTGGTTTTGGAGCCCCTTGGAGGAGCAAATTTCATCCGAGTGAGTTGAAATTTGGTACATTGTGCTAGTATATGGCCGTTAACAACCATGCCTAATTATTTGTAGACTTAACTATACTTTTTTGTCTAATATATACCACGTATGGACTAACTCACAATTTAGAAAACGATGTTAAGGAGTTTTAAGATACCACATCCCAAGTAATTCGATCACAGTCTTTCGTAGAAATCTTTCGTATGAAGTTTCTACGCAATCCATGGTGGACGGTACTTAAGATTCGGCCCGGCCGAACTTACGGCCGTATATACTTGTTTTTTGTTACAGATCTTCAATTTTTACCGCAAAAGAAACCCCTTAAAAAATTGCTGATAGGATAGGACTATCCTATCATTTTATAGACTCAATAGGTAACAATTAATCGGTGTGGCAATACTAACGAATTTTATTATCTTCACAAAGTTTATTCACTTACAAATGCATACATCTAATAGGTCTCACCATCGTGCTGCAACCATTCTATCATCAAAAGACTTGGCCTAATGTAGCATAGGGTTCGCCCCCACTGAGCTATAGTATAAAGTGGAATTCGATAAGTGAGTGGGAGTTGTTGTTATTAAAGATGTTACAGTTTTATATTTCAAATCCATCCTCTTCTTCTCAATGCTTTTACCGGCTACAGCAATATCATAGTCATCTTTAGTGCCATCACCTTTGTGTTGTGGTCATGATTGGCGACAACAGAGTATCAAATACACTTTCATGTAACTGAAGTTTAGCAGCATCACACCTTTTTTGAAAAAGATCAAACCTGGCCTTTTTGTCCAAGTTTCTTTTTTTTATAATTCATTGCAGTTGCTGCTGGATTTTAGTTTAGCTTTACATTTCATGGCTGGAAGAATATTTCATTTTTTTCAGCTTGCATCGAATAACAAAAATCAGGTATGCAAAGGTAACTTCTTTTCATATGGCCATATAGACAAAATGGCACAGTGGGATGATGAACAAAAATCTACTAAAAAATGTTAATGTTTCAAATTCAAATTAAATTAAGAAACGGCATCTGCCTCTAGAAATAGAGATGCACATAGACGATATCGTAATTCCAACAAGACAGTCAATCAAGTACTTGGGACTAAGGCTGGACTCGAAACTAACGTACTCCAAGCTGATAGAGTACGCAACGGAGAAAGCTGCAACGATAACATCGTATTTAGGCAGGCTGATGGCAAACATAGGAGACCCCTTTCTAAGCAGAAGAAAGATTCTCATGGAGTAACCAACAGTATACTCCTCTAAGGATGTGAGATATGGGCTTCGACCCTACAGAGACGGACTAGGGGCGAAAAATTGCTTTCAATACAGAGAACGGTATCTTTGAGAATCACTTCAGCATACCACACCGCATTAGTGATAGCAGGAACGATCCCCATAGACCTACAGACGATTTAGCGGCAAAAGCTTTTCGAGACTAAACAACAAGGCGCGACGGACTTGATACCGAACATTCTACGGGAGATAGATGGTAGGAGTGATGGCAGTTACACACACTAACTTATAACTGACATACAGTTATGGCGAGATAGAAGATATGGGGAGGTGACATAGATGACTCAGACTCATATGTTCTCTTGTGACAGATACTTTCGAAAGTATCTGCATCGTATGGGGAAATGCAGCTCAGAAAAATATATTTAGGAAGAAGAAGATGTCACGGATGTTGTTCAGAATACATTCTTTAGATGTAGCTGGTGGGCTGAAAGACATACACCGCTGGAAGATAAAATGGGACATGTCTCCGAGGTACAGAGTGAGAGGAACTGGGAGGTCGTAGGCACGGTTGCTACAGTTGGTAGAATTCTATCAAAATTGCTAGATTTTTTACTGTGTGGTAAATTGGTAGAATTCTTGATGTTTTGGTAGATTTTGAAAAAAAAAAAAATATTCGTCTTCAACTAAGATGTAACTAATTACCTCTAGCAAAAAATGTTGACAAAATTTCTTCTAGAATAAAACTTTGACGAAATTTCTTCCAGAACTAAAATTTTGACAAAATTGTCTATAAAAATAAAATTTTGACAAAATTTTTGTCAAAATATTATTTCTATATTTTGACAAAATTTTCTATAGGAATAAAATTTTGACCACATTTCCTATAGAAATAAAAGTTTGACCACATTTTCTATAGAAATAAAATTTTGACCACATTTTCTATAGAAATAAAATGTTGACCACATTTTCTATAGAAATACATTTTTTAAAAAAATTTCTATAGAAATAAAATTTTGACAAAAATTTCTATAGAAATATAATTTTGACAAAATTTTCTTTAGAAATAAAATTTTGACAAAATATTCTATAGAAATAAAATTTTGACAAATTTTTCTATAGACATAAAATATTGACAAAATTTTCTATAGAAATAAAATTTTGACAAAATTGTCTATAGAAATAAAACAGTTACAAAATTTTCTATAGAAATAAAATTTTGAAAAATGTTCTATAGAAATAAAATTTTGACAACATTTTTTATAGAAATAAAATTTTCACAAAAATTTCTATAGAAATAAAATTTTGACAAAATTTTCTATAGAAATAAAATTTTGACAAAATTTTCTAGAGAAATAAAATTTTCTAGAGAAATAAAATTTTGACAAAATTTTCTATAGAACTAAAATTTTTACAAAATTGTCTATAGAAATAAAATTTTGACAAAATTTTCTATGGAAATAAAACAGTGACAAAATGTTCTATACATGGTTGATAGTTTTGCTGCAAGTAGAGGATGCTGATGAGGAATGTGGTAATTCCGAAACGTGCGTCCATCCAACCATCTTGCAGTCTATAGGGCTTTGCCCAAATAAATTTGACAAACATACTTTTCCTCTGTTAGTTAAGCTACACTTGTAGTTTAGTCAATGCATGGTTTTAAGCTGAAATAAAAAAACAACAACAATGCTTAAAGAACAAAACCAACAATAACAAAACAAAACGAATGGAAATAAAATTTTGACAAAGTTTTTTATATAGAAACAAAATTTTGACAAAATTTTCTATCGAAATAAAATTTTGACAAAATTTTCTATCGAAATAAAATTTTGACAAAATTTTCTATAGAAATAAAATTTTGACAAAACTTTCTATAGAAATAATATTTTGATAAAACTTGCTATAGAAATACAATTTTGACAAAATTTTCTATAGAAACAAAATTCTTACAGAAGTTTCTATAGAAATAAAATTTTGACAAAATTTCTACCAGAATAAAATTTTCCATAGAAATAAAATTTTGACAAAATTTTCTATAAAAATAAAATTTCGACAAAATTTTCTAGAGAAATAAATAAATGGAATAAATAATAAATAGAAATAAAATTTTGAGAAATTTTGAGAAAGTTTTCCTTACAAATAAAATTTTATTTTTTCTATTAAAATAAAATTTTGACAAGATTTTCTATATAAATAGAATTTTGACAAAATTTTCTATAGAAATAAAATTTTGAAAAAATTTTCTTCAGAAATAACATTTTGAGAAAGTTTTTATTAGAAATAAAATTTTGACAAAATTGTCTATGGAAATAAAACAGTGACAAAATTTTCTATAGAAATAAAATTTTGACAAAATTTTCTATAGAAATAAAATTTTAATAAAATTTTCGTAGAAATAACATTTTTAGAAAGTTTTCATTAGAAATAAAATTTTAACAAAATTGTCTATAGAAATAAAATTTTTACAAAATTTTCTATAGAAATAAAATTTTGACACAATTTGCTATAGAAATAAAATTTTGAAAAAATTTTCTACAGAAATAAAATTTCGACAAGATTTTCTAGAGAAATAAAATTTTCACAAAATTTTCTATAGAAATAAAATTTTGACAAAATTTTCTATTGAAATAAAATTTTGACAAAATTTTCTATAGAAATAAAATTTTGACAAAATTTTCTATAGAAATAAAATTTTGACAAATTTTCTAGAGAAATAAAATTTTGACTAAATTTTCTATAGAAATAAAATTTTGACAAAATCTTCTATAGAAATAACATTTTAACAAAATTTTTTATAGAAATAAAATTTTGACAAAATTTTCTATAGAAAGAAAATTTCGAAAAAATTTTCTATAGAAATAAAATGTTGAAAAAATTTTCTATAGAAATAAAATTTTGACAAAATTTTCTATAGAAATACAATTTGGCAAAACTTTCTATGGAAATAAAATTTTGACAAAACTTTCTACAGAAATAAAATTTTAACAAAATTTTCTATATAAATAAAATTTTGACAAAATTTTCTATAGAAATAAAATTTTGACAAAATTTTCTATAGAACTAACATTTTAACAAAATTTTCTTTAGAAATAAAACTTTGACGAAATTTTCTATAGAAATAAAATTTTGACAAAATTTTCTATAGAAATAAAATTTTGACAAAATTTTCTATAGAACTAAAATTTTAACAAAATTTTCTATAGAAATACAATTTTGACAAAATTTTCTATAGAAATAAAATTTTAACAAAATTTTCTATAGAAATAAAATTTTGACAAAATTTTTTATAGAGATAAAATTTTGACAAAATTTTCTATAGAAATAAAATTTTGACAAAATTATCCATAGAAATAAAATTTGGAAAAAATTTTTTATAGAAATAAAATTTTGACAAAATCTTCTATAGAAATAAAATTTTAACAAAATTTTTTATAGAAATAAAATTTTGACAAAATTTTCTATAGAAAGAAAATTTCGAAAAAAATTTCTATCGAAATAAAATTGTGTCAAAATTTTCTATAGAAATAAAATTTTGACAAAATTTTCTATAGAACTTTCTACAGAATTAAAATTTTAACAAAATTTTCTATAGAAATAAAATTTTAACAAAATTTTCTATAGAAATAAAATTTTGACAAAATTTTCTATAGAAATAAAATTTTGACAAAATTTTCTATAGAACTAAAATTTTGACAAAATTTTCTATAGAACTAACATTTTAACAAAATTTTCTTTAGAAACAAAATTTTGACAAAATTTTCTATAGAAATAAAATTTTGACAAAATTTTCTATAGAAATAAAATTTTGACAAAATTTTCTATAGAACTAACATTTTAACAAAATGTTCTATAGAAATAAAATTTTGACAAAATTTTCTATAGAAATACAATTTTGACAAAATTTTCTATAGAAATAAAATTTTAACAAAATTTTCTATAGAAATAAAATTTTGTCAAAATTTTATCTCTATAAAAAATAAAATTTAAAAAAAAATTTCTATAGAAATAAAATTTTGACAAAAGTTTCTATAGAAATAAAATTTTGAAAAAATTTTCTATAGAAATAAAAATTTGACAAGATTTTCTATAGAAATAAAATGTTGACAAAATTTCCACCAGATATAAAATTTTGAGAAAAAAACAACATTTTTCTATGGGAATAAACTTCTATAGAAATAAAATGTTGACAAAATTTTCTATAGAAAAAAAAAATTGAGAAAATTTTCTATAAAAATAAAATTTTGTCAAAATTTTCTATAGAAATAAAATGTTAACAAAATGTTCTATAGAAATAAAATTTTGAGACATTTTTCTTCAGAAACAACGTTTTGAGAAAATTTTCTTCAGAAATAACATTTTGAGAAAGTTTTCATTACAAGTAAAATTTTAACAAAATTTTCTATAGAAATAAAATTTTGACAAATTTGTCTATAGAAATAAAATGTTGACAAAATTTTCTATAGAAATAAAATTTTGACAAAACTTTCTATAGAACTAAAATTTTAACCAAAATTTTTTATAAAAATACAATTTTGACAAAATTTTCTATAGAAATAAAATTTTGACAAAATTTTCTATAGAAATAAAATTTTGACAAAATTTTCTATAGAAATACAATTTTGACAAAACTTTCTATGGAAATAAAATTTTGACAAAACTTTCTATGGAAATAAAATTTTGACAAAACTTTCTAGAGAAATAAAATTTTAACAAAATTTTTTAAGAAATAAAATTTTGACAAAATTTTCTATAGAAATAAAATTTTGACAAAATTTTCTATAGAACTAACATTTTAACAAAATTTTCTTTAGAAATAAAATTTTGACAAAATTTTCTATAGAAATAAAATTTTGACAAAATTTTCTATAGAAATAAACTTTTGACAAAATATTCTATAGAACTAAAATTTTAACAAAATTTTCTATAGAAATACAATTTTGACAAAATTTTCTATAGAAATAAAATGTTAACAAAATTTTCTATAGAACTAACATTTTAACAAAATTTTCTTTAGAAATAAAATTTTGACAAAATTTTCTATAGAAATAAAATTTTGACAAAATTTTCTATAGAAATAAACTTTTGACAAAATATTCTATAGAACTAAAATTTTAACAAAATTTTCTATAGAAATACAATTTTGACAAAATTTTCTAGAGAAATAAAATTTTGACAAAATTTTCTAGAGAAATAACATTTTGACAAAATTTTCTAGAGAAATAAAATTTTGACAAAATTTTCTAGAGAAATAAAATTTTCACAAAATTTTCTAGAGAAATAAAATTTTGACAAAATTTTCTATAGAAGTAAAATTTTGACAAAGTTTTTCTATGGCAATAAAATTTTGACAAAATCTTCTATAGAAATAAAATTTTGACAATAAAATTTGAGAAATAAAATTTTGACAACATTTTCTAGAGAAATAAAATTTTGACAAAATTTTCTATACAAATAAAATTTTGAGAAAATTTTCTATACAAATAAAATTTTGACAGAACATTTTGTCTATAGAATATATAGACAAAATAAAATTTTGATACGATTTCCTATAGAATTAAAATAAATGGCCATAGGGTGATATGTAGAACACATTCTCAGCAAGAAAATAGTTAACATGGATTAAATTGAACTAAATTATGTTATGTAAAATTAACAAATTACCGTCCATAGTGCTGCATAGTAGTCGTCCACAGATTTTAAATGTTTTACGTGTTTTTTCATGCCACAAATTGCCCCGAAAGCTTAAAAGTTGTCAATTCAGATTTTATGCCACAAAAAACAAAAATTGTAGATAACCAGTTTGGTTTTTCGTTTTACCTCTGTTTTTTTTCGGATAACTCAAAATAAAGTCATGTACAAAAGGCAGCGATAAAAACACAAAAAAAAAAAAACAAAATTCTCGCAAAACTTGTTGTGGACCCGGTGAAGTTTGTGATGTTATTTTTTATGTTTAGAAAGCATATGCATGGTCTGCTCTAAGGTGTTGCATAAAATTTGCATGGCAATGCATTTCTCGGTTGCAGGAGGAAGAGTGCAGGGTAACACATAATACTTTGGGATTTGTTTTGATGGCGGTGGTGGTTGGAGACTTTATACTAAAAAATATTTAAGTCATGACTATAAATGAAATTGCAAAATTTTTTTAAAAGTTAAACAAATTTATCTAACAATTAAATGGTCTTTGAAATCCGCAATGGCGATTCAATTAGTTTTTTTTTATAGAAAATAGCCATTTTAGAAAATAGAATTATACAATTTCGAAATGAAGGTGCGAGAGAGAGAGAGCTGAAATAGTATGAATTTCCTAGGATAACGAGGGTGTTTCTAGGCCATTTTGCGACTGTTGATGGTAAATGGATCCACTGGTATGTAGCATAGACAAAAAACAATGGATTCTAGAGGGAGTACGTGCTCCTCGGAGGCAATGATTATTGCAACGGCGGGAAATTTGTCAGAGTAATCAATATCGACTACTTGCAAACGGGTAAACTATTGGATTATAAACGTGGGAAAATCAACTTTTTTATAAATCGTTTTGTTTTAGGAAGTTCACCAATGTGGTATCACAATGGACTGAATAGTCTAAGTGAGCCTGATACATCGGGCTGCCACCTAACCTAACCTAACCTAACCTTTAGGAAGGTCGAGTGGACTTTTTGCCATATTCAAATACGATTAATGGAATTTTGAAAGGTTTGGAATTCGACTCCATCCATCACGCTTAAATTTCAATACTAATAACCTTATTTCCAAATGCTTTTCTAAGTATGTAAAGAATAATAAGTGCTGTCACTGGAATTTATCTGGCGGCTGTCAGAGGAGTGGTTTAGAAATGACAACAACCTAAAATTGGTTGGAATACATATCAGGGAATATTGAGAATAGCTTACCTACATTATTAGTACAATATGCAATCGTATCTGAAAAGAAATTAAATTACTTAGTTAAAATAATTTTATTTTTTGAAAGTATAATCATTCAATTTAAATTAAATTCATTTAATTCAATTTAGTTATCTTCATTACTTTCACTGGAAAGGAATATTGTCGTGAGGCCACCTATTTCTTGTTCTTAAATTTCGAATGTGATTTTTGCTTAGCTTAAAAGTCGCATTTCTCTGATATAAACTTTGTTTCCTTGTCCATTATTCCTTGTCGATAAACTTTTCATTGGAGTCGTTTTTGCTTATATTTAAGTGACTCGACCAAAAATATGGGGCCTATATATGATTATGGACTGATATGGACCACTTTTGGCAAGGTTGTTAAATATCATATACTATCACCACGTACCAAATTTTAACCAGATCGGATGAATTTTGCTTCTCCAAAAGGCACCGGAGGTCAAATCTGGGGATCGGTGTATATGGGGGCTATATATAATTATGGACTGATATGAACCAATTCCTGCATGGTCGTTGGATACCATATACTAACATCACGTACCAAATTTCAACCGAATCGGATGAATTTTGTTGTTCCAAGGGGCTCCGGAGGTCAAATCTGGGGAACGGCTTATATGGGGGCTATATATAATTATGGACCGATTTCGACCAATTTGTGCACGGGTGTTTAAGGCCATATATTAACACCACGTACCAAATTTCAATTGAATCAGATGCATTTTGGTCTTCCAACGGGCTCCGGAGGTCAAATCTGGTGATCGGTTTATATGGGGCCTATATATAATTATGGACCGATGTGGACAAATTTTTGCATGGTTGTTAAAGACCATATACTAACACCATGTACCAAATTTTAACCGGATCGGATGGAATTTGCTTCTCTTAGAGGCTCCGTAAGCGAAATCGGGGGATCGGTTTAAATGGGGGCTATATATAATTATTGACCGATGTGGACCAATTTTTGAATGGTTGTTAGAAACCATATGCTTACACCATGTACCAAATTTCAGCCGGATCGGATGAAATGTGCTTCTCTTAGAGGATCTGCAAACCAAATTTTGAGTTCCGTTTATATGGGGGCTATACGTAAAAGTGGACCTATATGGCCCATTTGCAATACCATCCGACCTACATCAATAGCAACTACTTGTACGAAGTTTCAAGTCGATAGCTTGTTTCGTTCGGATGTTAGCATGCTTTCAACAGACGGACGGACGGACATGCTCAGATCGACTCAGAATTTCACCACGACCCAGAATATATATATATATTTTATGGGGTCTTAGAGCAATATTTCGATGTGTTACAAACGGAATGGCAATGTTAATATACTCCCATCCTATGGTGGAGGGTATAAAAAAGAAACTGAAACCCGGATTTAAAAAAAAAATGGAATCTTCGAATAAACTACACTGAAAAAACAGTGAACCCTTTTCCATTGCAAAATGAACTAAACTGTAGTAATATTGACCATGATTTAGCCCTTAAGATTTTTTTCAACTTGTCTAGTTTATAATTCTCTTAAATTTTAGTTCATCTATAACATTGTATTTTAGTTCATTTTTACAACACCATAAGATTTATATACCCCTACCAAGTTAAAAAGTCAGTATTATTTTGGTTTACTTGCTTATTTTTTGGGAAACCCGATAATAAAAATTGGTTAACAGTCTCTTTAAAATGTCGACGACTAAACTATGTTTAAATCAATCATTCCACAGTACAGAGAAATTAAATAATTAAAGGAACAACAAACCGTTTTACTATTATGAAAATGTTCATACAATAAAATTAAACTTTCTTTAAGCAAAAGTACTTTATTATAAAAATTTATGATGAAAGTTCTTAATACAATGTTTTTGTGAATGAAAATTATGACCACGTGGAACAAGAAAGTAGTTTATTTTAACTCGCTTTTTGGACATTTTGACTTTTCCTTAGTTTTTTATTCATCGTAAGTATATTTTTCACATATCTTGCTGAAAAAAATGGAAGGAATAATGAAAATTGTTAAAAATTAACATGTAATAAAATATAATTTTTTAGCTCTTTAAATTAGCTTGTAACTTACATGCTCATGGGGTCATTTTATTAAATGGTGTAAGGAATTCAACTTTTCTTAGATAAACGTACCTCATAAAGTTTGTACCTGAAACAATTAGAGAAATAATGAATTAAGTAATATGTTATATTAACTCATAAAATTGTGTTGTTATCGATGTGAAGGACATAATACAATAAATATTCCTGTTAAAAGAAAGCCAAAGTTTTAATATAAAACTTACCAATTCTCTATTAAATTGTACGCTGAGGGGAAATATAAAAAGTTGTCCAAATTTATTTGGGTTACTCTGAAATTAAATATTAAATAAAATTATTAAATAAGTTTTCAAAAAATCTAATGAAAACAAGTATATACGGCCGCAAGTTCGGCCAGGCCGAATCTTATGTACCCACCACCATGGATTGCGTAGAAACTACTACGAAAGACTGTCATCCACAATCGAATTACTTGGGTTGTGGTATGTTAAAACTTCTTATTCCTGCATGGTTGTTGGATACCATATACTAACATCACGTACCAAATTTCAACCGAATGGGAAGCATTTTGCTCTTCCAAGGGGCTCTGGAGGTCAAATCTGGGGATCGGTTTATATGGGGCCTATATATAATTATGGACCGATATCGACCAATTTTTGCATGGGAGTTTGAGGCCATATATTAACACCACGTACCAAATTTCAACTGAATCAGATGAATTTTGGTCTTCCAAGAGGTTCCGTAGGTCAAATCTGGTGATCGGTTTATATGGGGGCTATATATAATTATGAACCGATGTGGACCAATTTTTGCATGGTTGTTAGAGACCATATACTAACATCACATACCAAATTTCAGCCGGATCGGATGAAATTTGCTTCTCTTAGAGGCCTCGCAAGCCAAATCGGGGGATCGGTTTATATGGGGGCTATATATAATTATGGACCGATGTGGACCAATTTTTGCATGGTTGTTAGAGACCATATGCTGACACCATGTACCAAATTTCAGCCGGATCGGATGAAATTTGCTTCTCTTAGGGGCCTCGCAAGCCAAATCGGGGGATCGGTTTATATGGGGGCTATATATAATTATGGACCGATGTGGACCAATTTTTGCATGGTTGTTAGAGACCATATACTAACACCATGTACCAAATTTCAGCCGGATCGGATGAAATTTGCTTCTCTTAGGGGCCTCGCAAGCCAAATCGGGGGATCGGTTTATATGGGGGCTATATATAATTATGGACCGATGTGGACCAATTTTTGCATGGTTGTTAGAGACCATATACTAACACCATGTACCAAATTTCAGCCGGATCGGATGAAATTTGCTTCTCTTAGAGGCCTCGCAAGCCAAATTTTGGGGTCCGTTTATATGGGGGCTATACGTAAAAGTGGACCGATATGGCCCATTTGCAATACCATCTGACCTACATCAATAACAACTACTTGTGCCAAGTTTCAAGTCGATAGCTTGTTTCGTTCGGAAGTTAGCGTGATTTCAACAGACGGACGGACGGGCGGACGGATGGACGGACGGACATGCTCAGATCGACTCAGAATTTCACCACGACCCAGAATATATATACTTTATGGGGTCTTAGAACAATATTTCGATGTGTTACAAACGGAATGACAAAGTTAATATACCCCCCATCCTATGGTGGTGGGTATAAAAATAATAATATGCATTAAAAACCAAATATTCTTGATAACCCTAGACAGTCATCATTCGTCAAAATGACGACACGTAATTTCATTTTCGATTTAAAATGCATTTTAGTCTATTGGGAAATGGTGAATTTAAGTTATACTAATTCGACCGTTTTATGAATTTTTGTTTTATACTACTTAAAACCAAATTGAATAAGAAAATAAACTCAAGTTTAGTTCACTTTTTCGCTCACGATGAAAATTTTAGCGTCTTGAAATGAGCCGTAGTCAAAATGACGAAGGCTGATGTTAATGTACAAAAAATAAGGATGACTGTCCAGGGCTAAAAGAAAGTTAAAGAATCCTTACCAATTCACTATTAAATTACAGGCAAAGGAGTACTAAAAATTTGTCCAAATGTTTAAGGGGTTATTCTGAAATTAAATATTTGTTTTTACATTAAAGATATTACATTGGTTTCCAAAAAATTTGATTAAAGAAATACTAAAATAAGGCATTAAAAACCTGTAATTTTTATGATAAAAAGGTCACAAAAACGTAAATATTCTAGTTAAAATAAATCAAATTTTTAAAAGAAAACTTACCAATTCTCTATTTTTTATTTGTTCGAATCCATCTGGAGTTGCTCTGAATTAAATATTGTTTTTACAACAAAGAAAAACATTAAACTGGTTTCCAAAAAAATTAATTAACAAATAATAATATACATAAAAAATATTCTTTTTAAAAGAAAGTCATATTAAAAAAATACTTACCAATTTATGAATAAACTATACGCTGAGATATAACAAAAATTTTCCAAATTCATCTGGAATTGAATATTAATTTTTTACATAGAATAATAAAAATTTCAATACACTTTCAATTTCAACATATTTTCCTAAATATTCGTAATAACTTTTTTCTAAACTACCGATAAAATATTAATAACTTTCATTTAAAAGGTTTAATAAACAAACACCAATATATGTCTCAAAAATCCAAAATATTCCATGCCTTTATATTTCCTTGTTGCATACCTACTTAAAAGATGCAACAGCCCACGCCAACGCCAACTATACAGCTGAAGCATGCCAAACAAAACCAAGCAAAGCCAAAACATTCCTACAACAACAAAAGCACATGTGCCCTTATTGAAAACAACACCTCATCCAGCCAAATAAACCATCCGCGAATAACAAACACACACACACACACAAACAACTAAACCCAATAAACACAGGATGAGCGTTTTTCAAATGCAACAATTTTTCAGTTTGAGGGTAAATATAATTTTCAACATAAATTCAACTTGACTTGAAATAGCTCATCTTCAATACATCTTCAAATTGTTTGCGAATTACTTCCCATTTGCCAAAATGTTGACGAAATCTTTGAAAAGGTGTTGAAGATAATATGAGAAAACTTTGACAAAACACTACCCTAAAATGCAACGAAAAAACCATGTGGTTTTCAATACTTATTTGTGCAACGAAGTTCGTGGTCAATTGCAAGAAATAAAAAAATGGAAAATTTTAGACAAATAACCAAATAGTTTATAAAAGTAGGTAAGTGAAAATAAAAAATGAAATAAAACTTTATGGAAGTCACTAAATGTATATCTCTTTGCAGAAAACTAAAATTATGGATTCTACGTTCTTGAAAACATTAAAAAGCTGACCGGTGAAAAAATGTTGGACAATTAACTGGAACTGTTTCAAATAGTTTATAATAATTGGTACGTCAATATGAAAAATTAAATCAACACTTTAGAGAAGTCACTAAATTTAAATCTCTTTGCAGAAAACTAAAATCTTTGGATGTTACATTCTTGCAAACATTAAGAAGCTGACCAATGAAAAATGAGTGACTTATCGACAATAAAAAGTTTCCAGAAACATTACAAGTGCAACCAATTAAAATTGTTAAAAACAACAAATTGTTGAAATCAAAAAACTTCTGGATGAAAATGTGCAGCACATCGTCAGTTTAATTCATATGTTATTATCAGTTTAAAATGGATATTTTGTGAATTCCTTCTGCTGGAAATCAATTCTAACACGCGGTCAGTACGTTCCTAATTTCAAATTACCCGCATGTTAATAAATTTTAATGCTGTTTTATGACACCAAAAGGAAGGAAAACGAATTATCAATGCAAAAGTGTTTTAGATATTTAAAGTTTTGTTGTTTGTTTTTATTTTGTTCTTATTTGTTGATATGTTTAATAAGATTATTATTTATCAATTGGTATTGTAGTGTATTATGTAGTGTAGTGCATTATTATATATTTTATTTTGATGAAAATGAATAAATTATACAAAATTCATAGAATTTTGGCTTTGACTTTTAATTTGAAGTGTGGATATCATTCATACAAATTTAGGTTGAAAAGTATTTGCAACTATGTTAATTTTGAATTTGACTCGCATCGAAAATTGTTTGACAAATTATTGAGTAGCGATGCATTTCAATTTGAGGATAACACTTGAGATATTATTGCTAATGTGTTGAATTTCACTGTTGAGGGTAATGTCTGTTTTTTGTTGAGAACGCGATTTTCTCAACAATTTCTCAACTTGAATATTACCCTAATCCTTTGAAAAAATGTTTGAAAAATTGTTGAAATTTAGCATTTTTCAAACGTTTGTGTTTATTGGGAATGAACAAAAATAAAAACAACCCCACGCTCATGTATACACAACAAAACTCAAGTAACATCATCTTTACATTAATTACATTCCACTATGCCGATAAAGATCTCTGTACTATGCATTAGTTCATCGCATCTGCTGACAATTTACTCTAAGAATAATATTCGTAAAGGCACACCAGTTTACGAACAATGAAACGTTTAACTTAAAATTTGCAAAATTTTCAAGAAATGTTATCTACCATTTTTGACGAAAATCTCTATAAATTTAATTACATGTGAACTAAAAATATTTCATTGGGTAATTTTTTACCAACAATTATTAACTATAGGAATTGTCAATAAGAAATTGCTATCCACTTTCAAGTTCATTTTTCGTAAAAAAATATTTTCTCATACAAAAAAATCTTATAGTAAATTGCACTTATTATTTACAAAATACTTTACATTTCACAAGTAGTTTTATAGCATGACAAACGAATTTTTAACTACCAGTTAAGAAATTTTTTAAGGAAATTTCCATCGTATTTTGTAGGCCATGAACTAAACGATTGCTACTTAGAATTTGTAAAATTTCCTTCCGAGTAGTTAATTTTCGTTGAAGATGCGAAAAATGAACTAAAATTCCGGAAAATTCTTGTAATAAATTATTGTAAAAATCTTCTTAAATTTACGAGACACTTTTTTTTCTGTGTATAGAAACGGAAACCGGGGACTTTTCAAAAACAACGCTTATTTCGACACCCTAATTGGTATTGGTTGCTGATCACATTTTTTGTTGAATGCAAACTTCAAAATTGAAAATTTCCAATACTGTCATTGTCGTACCATTTCTAAGAGGTAATATATTGAGTAATATATTGCATATGTTTATATTAAAGTTGACTCACAATAAAGGTAGGCAATATATCATCATAACTATTAAAAAGAAAACGCTGACTAAAGCAACTTCCCAAAACAAAAAAAAACAAAAACAAGTATTTTCTCCACAGACTACATGCAATTACGCATTCAATGTGAATCTTATACAAAATCCAAAATGTAGCACAAATGTCTTGCGTACATGATATAAATCTTTAGAAGTGAAATGTCCAAAGAATAGATGTATGGAATGGATGATTAATAAAATACAATAATAAAAAAAAAATCAATTTTTATTATTCAAATGTCACCACAACATCCAAAATCTATGATACAATCGAGGAGAGTGAATATCAACGTAATTTACGGTAGTTTGCTGTTTGTTTTGGGGTGAATCATTACCGACCATGATATGTGGTAACTCCACTATTCATGCATGACTCCAGCACTGCTGTCATATAAAATCATGGCGTTTCGACGACATTGCAATTGTGCTTCTTGAAATTGGGTTTTTTTTATTCTCCATGATTTTTTTCTGTTTTGTTTTAGTTTTTGTTTAATTAAATCCAATCCAATAAATAAACAAAAACACCATGTCAACATCAGCAGCAGTAATAAAACTGGCTAAGTAGGGGACCATATTTCCATCTTGAAATCAAAAACTCATCGAATGACAAATAAAACGCTTGATAAGCTGAAGAGCAGATGGAAACAAGGCTAGCCAACGCAATGTCAATGCGTTATTTGTTACTTTAGTTTTTTTGCGCCCTAAGGAATCATCAACAATCGTCAACACAATTCTGATGAATTAAATTTTGGAATGATTGGCCTAGAAGATCGTTAATAAGCGAGTCAGCTAATAATCGAAATTCGTAGAAAAAAAAAATGATTTCGCAGATAAGATTTAATGAATTGAATTGCATGAAGTAATCGAGCATCCAAAGCTGCTCATACACTCAAAAAAAAAAAAAAGTTTACTTGGATCCAAAGATTTTGATCTTCTCTTAAGGATTTTGGTATTGATTCCGAGCCAAAGATGCGGCTTCTTTACAATAAAGACATTTTGTAGCGACATATCTGGCCTTAAATCTAGGATCAAAAAAATTAAAATTAGGATTCAGATCTCATATATCGAATTTTCATTTTCTTTTCGCGGTATGTTAATAAAGGTATTCACGTATAAACAAATGCCAGCGTAGAAACTTCTTCTAACACTGCCATCCACAATCGAATTACTTAAGTTGCGGTAACGCTTGCCGATGGCAAGGTATCTTAAAACCTCCTAACACCGTCTTCTAAATTGTATGTAAGTCCGTACGTGGTATATATTAAATCAAAAACGATCGATCAAATACGTATGTAATTCAGTTTGACAAAATTTTCTGTAGGCATAAAATTTTGACAAAATTTTCTACAGAAATAAAATAAAAATATATAATTTTCTACAGAATAAAATAAAAAAAAAAAATTTAACAAAATTTTCTATAGAAATAAAATTTTCACAAAATTTTCTATAGAAATAAAATTTTGACAAAATTTTCTATAGAAAGAAAATTTTGACAAAAATTTTTACAGAAATAAAATAAAATCTTGGTAGATTATTTTTGGCTCGAGTGGCAACCATGATTATGAACCGAAAAAAATTTTAACAAAATTTTCTATAGAAATAAAATTTTGACAAAATTTTCTATAGAAATAAAACTTTGACAATGATGAAAATTTGATTATGAACCGAATAAAATTTTAACAAAATTTTCTATAGAAATAAAATTTTGACAAAATTTTCTATAGAAATAAAATTTGGGTAGATTATTTTTGGCTCGAGTGGCAACCATGATTATGAACCGATATGGAC
Organism: Haematobia irritans; assembly: GCF_050003625.1. Taxonomy (NCBI): domain Eukaryota; kingdom Metazoa; phylum Arthropoda; class Insecta; order Diptera; family Muscidae; genus Haematobia; species Haematobia irritans. The sequence continues at coordinate 107,544,148 of NC_134401.1, read as the reverse complement.
CAATTTTTGTGTGATTGGAGATCGGCTGAAAAAAAAGCATACTCGGTTCCAAAGATTTTGTCTTCACTTTAAAAAATTTGGTATTGATTCCGAGCCAAAGAAGCGGAGAATACAAGTAAGGATACTTTTAAGACACAAAAAAGAGAATTTAAATTTGGGTTTTGTGTACTTGCTTGTAGGAAGCAAATTTTAATTTTTCGCTTTTTCAGCTTTTTTTCTTCATATGCTATGAAAGTCCTTTAAAAACGAGGTAATGGCAACTTTATTTTCCAAATTAAGACTCGACTTCCAGTTGAAATTTTGCCTTGTTTCAAGTAAAAACGTCTTTAAATTAAAGTGTTGAAAAACATGTCCTATATTTGAACGATTTTTTCTTTGTAGTCAAGATGCAGAAATACAACAAATTTAAAGTCAATTTCATTAAATTTAAAGAATTTTTCTGAATTATTAAAGTCAAGTTGACCTTAGCCCAAACATTTTTTCTTTTAAAGACATGAAATCTTTGACCTCACGACAATATTTTTTTCCGATATGGACCAATTTTGGTATGGTTGTTAGGGGCCATATACTAACACCACGTTCCAAATTTGAACCAGATCGAATGAATTTTGCTCCTCCAAGAGGCTCCGAAGGTCAAATCTGGAGAACGTTTTATATGGGGGCTATATATAATTATGGACCGATATGGACAAATTCTGGCACGGTTGTTAAAGATCATATGCTAACACCATGTTCCAAATTACAACCGGATTGGATGAAATTTGCTTCTCTTGGAGACTTCGCAACCCAAATCTGGGGATCAGTTTATATGGGGGCTATGTATAATTATGAACCGGTGTGGACCAATTTTTTCATGGTTGTTAGAGACCAAATACCAACATCATGTACCAAATTTCAGGCGGATCGGATGAAATTTGCTTCTTTTTCAAGCTCTGCAAGCCAAATCTGTGGATCGGTTTATATGGGGGCTATATATAATTATGGACCGATATGGACCAATTTTTGCATGGTTGTTAGAGACCATATAATAACACCATGTACCAAATTTTAGCCGGATCGTATGAAGATTGTTTCTCGTAGAGGCTCTGCAAGCCAAATCGGGAGATCAGTTTATATGGGGGCTATATTTAATTATGTACCGATGTGGACCATTTTTTGCATGGTTGTTAGATACCATATACTAACACCATGTACCAAATTTCAGGCGGATCGGATGAAATTTGCTTCTTTTTCAGGCTCTGCAAGCCAAATCTGTGGATCGGTTTATATGGGGGCTATATATAATTATGGACCGATATGGACCAATTTTTGCATGGTTGTTAGAGACCATATAATAACACCATGTACCAAATTTTAGCCGGATCGTATGAAGATTGTTTCTCGTAGAGGCTCTGCAAGCCAAATCGGGGGATCAGTTTATATGGGGGCTATATTTAATTATGTACCGATGTGGACCATTTTTTGCATGGTTGTTAGATACCATATACTAACACCATGTACCAAATTTCAGCCGGATCGGATGAAATTTGCTTCTTTTAGAGGCTCCGCAAGCCAAATCGGGGGATCGGTTTATATGGGGGCTATACGTAAAACGGCCAATATGGCCCATTGCCAATACCATCCGACCTACATCAATAACAACTACTTAGGCCAAGTTTCAAGTCGATAGCTTTCGTTCGGAAGTTAGCGTGATTTCAACAGACGGATGCACGGTCGGACATGCTTAGATCGACCCAGAACCAAGACCCAGAACATATATACTTTATGTTACAAACGGAATGACAAAGTTAATATACCCCCCCCCCCCAATCCAATGGTGGAGGGTATACAAATAGTTTGAAGCAATGATTATAAACTTTATTTTAATTAATTAATTTATATATCTACAATCATTATGAACAATGAAAATAAACAGGAAATATTTCTATAGAAAATTTTGACAAAATTTTATTTATATAAAAAATTTTGGCAAAATTTTATTTATATAAAAAATTTTGGCAAAATTTTATTTATATAAAAAATTTTGGCAAAATTTTATTTCAACAGAAAATTTTCGCAAAATTTTATTAGTGAACTGCCTGAATTTATTCTGATAATTGGTTGATAGTTTTGCTACAAGTAGAGGATGCTGATGAGGAATGTGGTAATTCCGAAACGTGCGTCCATCCAACCATCTTGCAGTCTATAAGGCTTTGCCCAAATAAATTTGACAAACATCCTTTTCCTCTGTTGGTTAAGCTACTCTTGTAGTTTAGTCAACACAATGGTTTTAAAGCTGAGATCAAAACAACAAACATTTTATTTCTATAAAAAATTTTTGTCAAAATTTTATTTCTATAGACATTTTTTTCAAAATTTTATTTCTAATTTTGGCTTAATTTTATTTCTACAGAAAATTTTGTCAAAATTTTATTTCTACACTGAAAAAAAAGCATGCCCGGTTCCAAAGATTTTGTCTTTACTTTAAAAAATTTGGTATTGATTTCGAGCCAAAGAAGCGGAGAATACAAGTAAGGATACTTTTAAGACACAATTCTCTTTTAAATTTGGGTTTTGCGTACTTGCTTCTAGGAAGCAAATTTTAATTTTTCGCTTTTTCGGCATTTTTTCTTCATATGCCATCAAAGTCCTTTAAAAACGAGTTAACGACAAATTTATTTTACATATTAAGACTCGACTTCCAGTAGAAATTATGCTATGTTTCAAGTAAAAAACGTCTTTAAAATAAAGTGTTGAAAAACATGTCCTATTTGTGAAAGATTTTTTGCTTTGTAGTCAAGATGCAAAAAGACAACAAACTTAAAGACAATTTCATTAAATTTAAAAAATTTTTCTGAATTATTAAAGTCAAGTTGACTTTAGCCCAAACATTTTTTCTTTCATGTTATGATACCAATTTTTAAGTGAAATCACTTAATTATAAGGACAATACGACTTCATTGAAAAGTTTATCGACTTTTGGACAAGTAAAAAACTTTATATTAGAGAAATGTGTCTTCTATGCTAAGCAAAATTTGCATTCGTATTTTAAAGACATGAAATCTTTGACCTCACGACAATATTTTTTTCAGTGTATAGAAGATTTTTTATAAAATTTTATTTCTATAACAAGTTTCGGCAAAATTTTATTTGTATAAAAAATTTTAGAAAATTTTGTCACAATTTTATTTCAATAGAAAAACAGAGAAAAGTTTGTTTGACCAAAAAACCTTAAAAGAAATATACAAAATCCTCAAAATAAGTTTTAGCCCTTATTTGAATCTTTTTTGTCTTAAATCTGAAGACTCAATATTTAAGTTGCTTTAAGGATGTTTTTTTTTTTAATAAAAAACATGTTTCTTTACTTTAAAAAAAATTGTCTTAGTTCGAAGACAGGCGGCTTAATGGAGGGACGTAAAATTCCAAAATTTGTATGCTAAATTTAATAAAAAACAAGTAAGGAAAGTCTAAAGTCGGGCGGTGCCGACTATATTATACCCTGCACCACTCTGTAGATCCACATTTTCGATATTATATCAACTCCGTCAAATGTGTTGGGTGCTATATATAAAGGTTTGTCCCAAATACATACATTTAAATATCACTCGATTTGGACAGAATTTGATAGACTTTTACAAAATCTATAGACTCAAAATTTAAGTTGGCTAATGCACTAGTGTGGAACAAAATTTTAGTAAAAAAATATGGGAAACATTTAAGCAATTTTAAGGAAACTTCGCAAAACTTTATTTATGATTTATCGCTCGATATATATGTATTAGAAGTTTAGGAAAATTAGAGTAATTTTTACAACTTTTCGACTAAGCAGTGGCGATTTAACAAGGAAAATGTTGGTATTTGGACCATTTTTGTCGAAATCAGAAAAACATATATATATATATAGGAGCTATATCTAAATCTGAACCGATTTCAATCAAATTTGGCACACATGACTATATTACTAATTGTACTCCTAGTGCAAAATTTCAACCAAATTAGGCCAAAACTCTGGCTTCTGGGGCCACATAAGTCCATATCGGGCGAAAGATATATAACCGATTTCAACCAAATTTGGCACGCATAGCTATAATGCTAAATATACTCCCTGTGCAAAATTTCAACCAAATTGGGCCAAAACTCTGGCTTTTAGGACCATTTTAGTCCATATCGGGCGAAAATATATATGGGAGCTATATCTAAATGTGAACCGATTTCAATCAAATTTTGCACACTTGACTATACGACTAAGTATTATGTTTGTACAAAATTTCAAGCTAATCGGTATAAAACTCTGGCTGCTGGGTCCATATTAGTGCATATCGGGCGAAAGATATATATGGGAGCTATATCTAAATCTGAACCGATTTCTTCCAAAATCAATAGGGTTCTATTCTGACCCAAATTAGGAACATGTGCCAAATTTGAAGGCGATTGGACTTAAATTGCGAACTAGACTTTGATCACAAAAATGTGTTCACAGACAGACGGACGGACGGACAGACGGACATGGTTATATCGACTCAGGGACCCACCCTGAGCATTATTGCCAAAGACACCATGTGTCTATCTCGTCTCCTTCTGGGTGTTACAAACATATGCACTAACTTATAATACCCTGTTCCACAGTGTGGCGCAGGGTATAAATACTTTGAAGCAAAGATTATGAACTTTATTTTAATTAATTAATTAATTTATCTATTTATATATTTACACTCATAATGAATTATGAAAATAAACAGGAAATATAGGTGCTAACAACATAGGTTTTCGACCTAATATATTTTAATTAAAATTTCATTATTTTAAAGAATTATGTCCTTAATATTTTGTAAATTGCGCATCCTAAAATTTTGGTTGCGTAATCTTTAATATCACGTAAATATTTTTTCAGTGTAGTGTTAGACAATTCTTCGAGTCTGTTAAAATTTTTCCGAATAAATTCTCAAAACGTTTGAAAAAAAATTGTCATTTTCCAATTGGTTGCTTTGTTTTAAATTGCAAATAAAATCATATTTATTTTAATCACACTGAAAAAAATAGTGTCGTGAGGTCAAAGATTTCATGTCTTTAAAATACGAATACAAATTTTGCTTAGCATAGAAGACGCATTTCTCTAAAATAAAGTTATTTTCCTTGTCCAAAAGTCGATAAACTTTTCAATGAAGTCGTATTGTCTTTATAATTAAGTGATTTGACTTAAAAATGGGCATCTTAACATGAAAGAAAAAATTTATAGGTTAAGGTCAACTTGACTTTAATAATTCAGAAAAATTCTTTAAATTTAATGAAATTGTCTTTAAATTTGTTGTCTTTTTGCATCTTGACTACAAAGCAAAAAATCGTTCAAATATAGGACATGTTTTTCAAAACTTTATTTTAAAGAAGTTTTTTACTTCAAACATAGCATAATTTATACTGGAAGTCGAGTCCTAATTTGGAAAATAAAGTTGCCGTTAACTCGTTTTTAAAGGACTTTGATAGCATATGAAGAAAAAAAGCTGAGAAAGCGAAAAATTAAAATTTGCTTCTTAGAAGCAAGTACACAAAACCTAAATTTAAAAGAGAATTGTGTCTTAAAAGTATCCTTACTTGTATTCTCCGCTTCTTTGGCTCGGAATCAATACCAAATTTTTTAAAGTAAAGACAAAATCTTTGGAACCGAGTATGTTTTTTTTTCAGTGCATAACCAAATTTTGGCCGATTGAGTTCCAATTAACTATTGAGCAAAATCAATCAAAAGCATCAAAAATTTTAATGACAATTTCACTTCCTTTTTACAATTCATTTATTTTTGGAATGATTCTTATCTTAATGGCTATTGTATACCATTTACTTGATTTAAAGATCGAAAAAAAGCTATTAAATTGGAAAAAAATAATTACATAAAAATTAAACTATATATCGAATATTTATTATTAAACAATACAACCTTTCCTTTGATCACATTTGGGTTTTTCATGCGCCTAAAATCCGGGGTAAAGTCACTACAAATGTTGAATAAAATTTTCATAATCCTATTATTGATTTGGATTTTGGTGAATAGAATTCAGGTGAGAACCGACTTTCGATTGTCAAATTTAATATTAAATATCTTTCTCCTATTTTCTAGTGTGTCACACGACCATACACTGTAGAAATTCACAATGTTGCTTGCGATATTGCCAAGCCGAATATCATCAAGTTGATGGAATGCACTGTAAAACGACTGAACATTAGCAGATATAGTTTCAATGTTTGGTTTCAATTACATCGTACCTTAAAACCAAACGGAGAAATTTGGATAAGAGTTCCATATCGTGTGCCAAAGAGCAAAAGAACTGTGAATTTTATTGATATGAAGGTGAAATATTGTGATATCATGAGCATGGTTCGTGCATTGCCAGTGGCCAGAGAAATTTTGAATGAAGTACGACGATGCAGTAATTTCCCACTTAAATGTCCCATAAGAGGAGTAAGTTGCAATCTGATTTTATACTCTGCATTATCACTCTGTGTGAAACACGCACTGTATTTTTTAGTTAGATGAGATGATCACATGATGTCCACTGGCTCAAAATAATTTCCTGAGTCTAGACAAAAAAAAACTCCTAACTAACGAAAACTCTCGTGATTCACTAAACATTGGGTCATCCAAGAACAATTTTGTGACTCATCATTAGGATATCCTAACGCGACACCGATTAATCAATTACTATTTAATATTGATTTAAAATTTTTTAAATTGTGTTTTTCTTTTTCTCTATCAGAATTACATGCACAACATTACTAATATGATTTTAACTGATACAATTGTACCAATCTATGCTGGATTTTTTGATTTTAATGTAACTCTGGACTTTTACGAAAACACACAATTAATTGGAACTTATAAAGTAACTGGATCTATCATTCCCAAGTCAAAAAAATGGCTAGCGTAAGAGAGGCCCAGAATATTCTAAATATTCATATAAAATCTAAACTATATGTAATATTTAAATGTTGGTGAAATTATGGAAAATATATGGTATTAATTGTGTTTACTTGTACACCCTCAAAAAAAAATCGCTTCTTTAACATATGTTCCAAACATATTTTGCAGGAAGCACATATATTATTGGATACTGCCGAAATATTAATATGTTTGTTTTATGTGAACATATTATATGTTTGGAAGCATTTTGAGCCCAAAAAATTATATGCTTGGAAGAATTTTCCCCAAAGAAGATTGTGATCATTCCCTCAAATAATTTTCACTTCCACGAAATTTTTAGTTCTTGGCACCTTTTTCTGTAATACAAATAATGTTGAAGAAATTATTCAATTTTATAATTTTTTTTTTTTAATTTCGCCTGGGCGGAGAATCGAACCGAGGCCCATACAGTTTGTAAGCCAACACACTATCCACTGGGCTACGTAGTAGTTATAGTCACCAGTAGACAATTATCGTTACAAGTTACATTTATATAGCATACTTTGCAGCGCCCACGAGCCCATGCAAACATAACATTATTTAAAAGAAACATACATTTGTTGGCCACGTGGAGCAGTGGTTAGCATGTCTGCCGTGCATGCAAAGGGTCGTGGGTTCAATTCCTGCTCCGACCGAACCAATTTTTTTTTTGCAATTTAGTCATTTATACTATATTAAATTGTTATAATGAAACTTCGAAATGTGGGTTATTAAAAATTTACAGTCCCCACATACATAAAATTCTCCTCTCAAGGTGAAAACACATGCTGTTTTTTTTTCAAATCTCTATGCTCTTGGTTCCGAATGTCTCATTCTAATATTCAAATTAAATAATATTTAGACTTAAGCATATACAATTTTTGGCCTTATCATAAATCAGTTTTCCGAAACAACATACAACCATTTCACAGAAATTGTAAACATATATATGTTTGCTCGAAATTTGTAAATTTATATATGTTTACATTCACACATATTATTTTTATGAAACATTCATACCCCAAACATAATATATTTTAACATATTAACATATGTGTCCCAAACATTTAGTGTTAGTTTAGGAACATTACATGTTGGCACTTAAATATATTGTGTTTAAAAATTGTGTCCGAAACACATTTTGTTTATATCGGAACATATGAAAAACATATTTTTCTAACAGTGTAGGTAAATATTGTATTGTAAAAATATTGCGGTGAGTACAAAAAATGGCAAAGCATAGAAAACGCATTTCGCTGATATAATGTTTGTTTTCATTGTTGCCGCCCGAGCCAAACAAAAATCTACCACCATAGTGAGAACATTTTTCCAACAAATCTTATTTTGTCAAAATTTGATTTCTATAGAAAAATTTGTCAAAATGTTATTTCTATAGAAAATATTGACAAAATTTTATTTCTATAGAAAATGTTGTCAAAATTTTACTTATATAGAAAATTTTGTCAAAACTTTACTTATATAGAAAATTTTGTCAAAATTTTACTTATATAGAAAATTTTGTCAAAACTTTACTTATATACACCCTCAAAAAAATCGCTTTTTTAACATATGTTCCAAACATATTTTGCAGGAAGCACATATATTATTGGATACTGCCGAAACATTAATACGTTTGTTTTATGTGAACATATTATATGTTTGGAAGTATTTTGAGCCCAAAAATATTATATGCTTGGATGAATTTTTCCCAAAGACGATTGTCCTCATTGCCTAACATACTCGTAATTTTCACATCCACAAAATATTTTAGTTCTTGGCACCTTTTTCTGTAATACAAATAATGTTGAAGAAATTATTCACTTTTATAAATTTTTTAAATTTTACCTTTCGCCTGCACGGAGAATCGAACCGAGCACCATACAGTTTGTAAGCCAACACACTATCCACTGGATTACGTAGCTGTTATAGTCACCAGGCATTTAACACCGTCGCTCTAAAATGCCTTTTATTTTTCTTTAATAATTCATTTTAAAGAAAATAAACTTTCTAAATTGTTTTAGCTGCAAAACTCGAATTTCATGCCCGCTTTTATATTTGAAGGTGTCCGTCAACTCCTCGTGGACTACTTATTGATAAAGAGGAACTAAACTTTGTTTTTATACATTTTACTGTGTAATTTTTCACTATTTCCTCCTTATTTCATTTTACTGTCCCAACTCTAAAAAGAGTATAGTGCCCTTTCGTTATTTTTATGAAGACCCCTGATTTCTTTTAATGAACCAAGAAAAAAATTGTGCCCATAATGCCAAAATGATAAACAAAATACATGTCCACACATACATAAAATGGTGCTCTCAAGGCGAAAATATATGCTGTTTGTTTTTCAAATGTCTATTCTCTTGGTTCCGAATGTCTATTCTCTTTATTCAAATTAAATAATATTTAGGCTTAGGCATATAAAATTTTTGGCCTTATCATAAAACAATTTTCCGAAACAACATACAAGCGGTTTCACAGAAATTGTTCTCTTTTGATTCTTTCGCTGTTATGTTGATATCTTTTGTCAACTCTCCCGGTTTCCATCTCTATTTCTTTCTCTATACTCTCTCTCTCTCTGTCGCTTTGAATAAAATATCACAACATATGTATGTTTAGTCGAAATTTGTAAATATATATATGTTTGCATTCACACATATGATTTTTATGAAACATTCATGCCACAAACATAATATATTCTAACATATTAACATAGATGTCCCAAACATTTAGTGTTAGTTTAGGAACATTACATGTTTGCACTTAAATATATTGTGTTTTAAAATTGTGCCCGAAACACATTTTGTTTATATCGGAACATATGAAAACCCTATTTTTCTAACAGTGTAGAAAATTTTGTCAAACTTGTATTTCTATAGAAATATTTGTCAAAATTTTATTTCAATATAAAATTTTGATAAAATTTTATTTCTATAGAAAATTTGGTCAAAATTTTATTTCTCTAGAAAATTTTGTTAAAATTTTATTTCTATAGAAAATTTTGTAAAAATGTTATTTCTTTAGAAGATTTTGTCAAAATTTCATTTCTATAGAACATTTTGTCACACATGTATTTCTATAGAAAACTTTGTCAAAATTTTATTTCTATATAAAATTTTGTCAAAATTTGTTTTTTGAAAATTTTGTCAAAATTTTACTCATATAGAAAATGTTGTCAAACTTGTATTTCTATAGAAAACTTTGTCAAAATTTTATTTTATTTCTATAGAAAATTTTGTCAAAAGTTTATTTCTTTAGAAGATTTTGTCAAAATTTTACTTATACAGAAAATTTTGTCAAACTTGTATTTCTATAGAAAACTTTGTCAAAATTTCATTTCTATATAAAATTTTGTCAACATTTTTTTTCGTTATTGTTGTTTCTTTTTTTGATCTCAGCTTAAAGCCATGCATTGACTAAACTACAAGTGTAGCTTAACCAACAGAGGAAAAGTATGCTTGTCAAATTTATTTGGGCAAAGCCCTATAGACTGCAAGATGGTTGGATGTACAGCTGTTTCGGAATTACCACATTCCTCATCAGCATCCTCTACTTGCAGCAAAACTATCAACCAATTATCAGAATAAATTCGGGTAATTCACTCAACCCAACGTGAACTACACTTGAACCTCCCGAAAAAGGGTTTGATAGTCGGCTACTGCCTATAGAAAATTTTGTCAAAATTTTACTTATACAGAAAATTTTGTCGAACATGTATTTCTATAGAAAACTTTGTCAAAATTTTATTTCTATATAAAATTTTGTCAATTTTTTTCTACAGAAAATTTTGTCAAAATTTTACTTATATAGAAAATTTTGTCAAAATTTTATTTCTATAAACATTTTTGGCACAATTTTATTTCTACAGAAAATGTTGTCAAAATTTTATTTCTATAGAAAATTTGGTCAAAATTTTATTTCTATATATTTTATCAACATTTTGTTTATATAAAAAATTTTTGTCAAAATTTTATTTCTATAGACATTTTTTTTCAAAATTTTACTTCTATAAAAAATTTTGGTTAAATTTTATTCCTACAGAAAATTTTGTCAAAATTTTATTTCTATAGAGGATTTTTTAGAAAATTTTATTTCTATAAAAAATTTTGCCAACATTTTATTTCTATAAAAAAATTTTGTCAAAATTTTATTTCTATAAAAAAATTTTGTCAAAATTTTATTTCTATGGAAAATTTTGTAAAAATTTTACTTATATAGAAAATTTTGTCAAACTTGTATTTCTATAGAAAACTTTGTCAACATTTTAATTCTTTAGAAGATTTTGTTAAAATTTTATTTCTATAGAAATTTTTGGCAAAATTTTATTTTTATAAAAATTTTTGGCAAAATTTTATTTCTATAAAAAATTTTGAAAAAATTTTATTTCTATAAAAAATTTTGGCAAAATTTTATTTCTATAAAAAATTTTGTAAAAATTTTATTTCTATAGAAAATTTTGTAAAAATTTATTTCAATAGAAAATTTAATTCTTTAGAATTAATTTTAATTCTTTAGAAGTTTTTTGTTTTAAATTTTATTTCTATAGAAATTTTTGCCAAAATTTTATTTCTATAAAAAATTTTGTAAAAATTTTATTTCTATAAAAAATTTTGGCAATATTTTATTTCTATAAAAAATTTCGGGAAAATTTTATTTCTATAAAAAATTTTGGCAAAATTTTATTTCTATAGAAAATTTTGTAAAAATTTTATTTCTATAGAAAATTTTGTAAAAATTTATTTCTATAGAAAATTTAGTAAAAATTTTATTTTTAAAAATTTTTTTCGATAGAAAAAAAGAGAAAAGTTTGACCAAGGCCAACTGGACGGAAATAATTCAGAAAAAACTCTTCAAAAAATATCCTTTAAAAATTTTTAAACTTTTGTATCTTATCTATAAGCGTTCAAAAATAGGAAATGGTTTTTAATGTTTTATTTCAAAGACGTTTTTTTATTTGCAATAAGCACAATTTTTATTTGATGTCGAGTGTGAATTTGGAAATCTTAGTTTACGTTAACACGTTCTTACATGCTAAAAAACGAGTGAATTAAAATTTGTTTCCAAAAATCAGGAACCCAAGACACGAAATTTAAAGGGAATTGTTACTAAAAGGAATCCTCATTTCCATTCTGTGCTTCTTTGGCACGCAATAAATACCAAAATAATTAGTGTATGGACAAAATCTTCGGAACCGGGAGAGAGACTTCACCGACTTATAGCCAATTTGTTTCAAGAACATTACGATAAATGACTTTGGGGTGATTTTAGGAAAACTTTTTGTTCACTCATGGTAAAAATTCCTATATAAGTATGGATGTGAGTATGGTTAAAATGTTTCACAGTTTCCGTCACAAAAGTGTTTAGTCACATTAACCCTCCCCCCAAAAGAAATCCAATCTACGACTATGACTGGATCTAAGTTTACTAGAAGCTTTACTCTGTTGCAAAATTTAAGTAAATATTCGGACTCCATTGAATCGAAGCGGGGTAAATTTAAATTTAGACTCTCTTAACGCATCCGAAAAATTTAATATTTATAAATAGATTTAATTTATTTTATTTAAAAACATTTATCAACTAATGCAAAGATAATGTCAGACATGGCGTGAAATGATGGAAAAAGATCTAACAAAATTGCTATGTCCATACACAGAAAAAAACACATTTATTTTTTGGCTCAATAATGAAGATATCCATCCAATAAATTGTTAATTGTCATCGATTGGCAAAATTTTCTCTAGGAAAAAAATGTTCAAGACATTTTCTATATATTTTTTGAGAAAAATTTTCTATAGAAATAAAATTGTGACAACATTTTCTATAGCAATAAAATTTTGACACAATTTTCTATAGAAATAAAATTTTGATAAAATTGTCTATATAAATAAAATTTTGACAAAATTTTCTATATTAAAAAAATTTTGACAAAATTTTCTATACAAATAAAATGTTGACAAAATTTTCTATACAAATAAAATTTTGACAAAATTTTCTATACAAATAAAGTTTTGACAAAATTTTCTATGAAATTAAAATTTTGACAAAATTTTCTATAGAAACAAAATTTTGACAAAATTTTCTATAGAAACAAATTTTTGCCAACATTTTCTATAGTAATGAAATTTTGACAAAATTATCTATTGAAATAAAATTTGACAAAATTTTTCCTAAAATTTCTATAGAAATAAAATTTTGACAAAATTTTCTTTAGAAATAAAATTTTGACAAAATTTTCTATAGAAACAAAATTTTGACAAAATTTTCTATAAAAATAAAATTTTGCCAACATTTTTCCAAAATTTTCTATACAAATAAAATTTTGACAAAATTTTCTATAGAAAAAAAATTTTGACAAAATTTTCCACAGAAACAAAATTTTGACAAAATTTTCTTTAGAAAAAAATGTTGACAAAATTTTCCACAGAAATAAAATTTTGAAAAAATCTTCTGTAGAAATAAAATTTTCGTAAAATTTTCTATAGAAAAAAAAATTTTGGGAAAATTTTCTAAAGAAATAAAATTTAAAAAAAAAATGTTCTATAGAAATACAGTTTTGACAAAATTTTTCTATAGAAATAAAGTTTTGACAAAATTTCCTATAGAAATAAAATTTTCTATATAAATAAAATTTTGACAAAATTTTCTATATAAATAAAATTGTGACAAAATTTTCTATAGAAACAAAATTTAGACAAAATTTTCTATAAAAATAAAATTTTGCCAACATTTTCTATAGAAATGAAATTTTGACAAAATTATCTATTGAAATAAAATTTAGACAAAATTTTTCCAAAATTTTCTATAGAAATAAAATTTTGACAAAATTTCCTATAGAAATAAAATTTTCTATATAAATAAAATTTTGACAAAATTTTCTATATAAATAAAATTGTGACAAAATTTTCTATAGAAACAAAATTTAGACAAAATTTTCTATAAAAATAAAACTTTGCCAACATTTTCTATAGAAATGAAATTTTGACAAAATTTTCTATAGAAAAAAAAATTTGACAAAATTTTCCACAGAAACAAAATTTTGACAAAATTTTCTTTAAAAAAAAAAATGTTGACAAAATTTTCCACAGAAACAAAATTTTGAAAAAATTTTCTGTAGAAATAAAATTTTCGTAAAATTTTCTATAGAAAAAAAATTTTGGGAAAATTTTCTAAAGCAATAAAATTTAAAAAAAAATGTTCTATAGAAATACAGTTTTGACAAAATTTTTCTATAGAAATAAAGTTTTGACAAAATTTTCTATAGAAATAAAATTTTCTATATAAATAAAATTTTGACAAAATTTTCTATATAAATAAAATTTTGACAAAATTTTCCACAGAAACAAAATTTTCTTTAGAAAAAAAATGTTGACAAAATTTTCCACAGAAACAATATTTTGCAAAAATTTTCTTTAGAAATAAAATTTTCGTAAAATTTTCTATAGAAAAAAAATGTCGAGAAAATTTTCTAAAGAAATAAAATTTTAAAAAAATGTTCTATAGAAATACAGTTTTGACAAAATTTTTCTATAGAAATAAAGTTTTGACAAAATTTTCTATAGAAATAAAATTTTCTATATAAATAAAATTTTGACAAAATTTTCTATATAAATAAAATTGTGACAAAATTTTCTATACAAATAAAATTTTGATAAAATTGTCTATATAAATAAAATTTTGACAAAATTTTCTATATTAAAAAAATTTTGACAAAATTTTCTATACAAATAAAATGTTGACAAAATTTTCTATACAAATAAAATGTTGACAAAATTTTCTATACAAATAAAGTTTTGACAAAATTTTCTATGAAATTAAAATTTTGACAAAATTTTCTATAGAAACAAAATTTTGACAAAATTTTCTATAGAAACAAATTTTTGCCAACATTTTCTATAGTAATGAAATTTTGACAAAATTATCTATTGAAATAAAATTTGACAAAATTTTTCCTAAAATTTCTATAGAAATAAAATTTTGACAAAATTTTCTTTAGAAATAAAATTTTGACAAAATTTTCTATAGAAACAAAATTTTGACAAAATTTTCTATAAAAATTAAATTTTGCCAACATTTTTCCAAAATTTTCTATACAAATAAAATTTTGACAAAATTTTCTATAGAAAAAAATTTTTGACAAAATTTTCCACAGAAACAAAACTTTGACAAAATTTTCTTTAGAAAAAAATGTTGACAAAATTTTCCACAGAAACAAAATTTTGAAAAAATCTTCTGTAGAAATAAAATTTTCGTAAAATTTTCTATAGAAAAAAAAATTTTGGGAAAATTTTCTAAAGAAATAAAATTTAAAAAAAAATGTTCTATAGAAATACAGTTTTGACAAAATTTTTCTATAGAAATAAAGTTTTGACAAAATTTCCTATAGAAATAAAATTTTCTATATAAATAAAATTTTGACAAAATTTTCTATATAAATAAAATTGTGACAAAATTTTCTATAGAAACAAAATTTAGTCAAAATTTTCTATAAAAATAAAATTTTGCCAACATTTTCTATAGAAATGAAATTTTCACAAAATTATCTATTGAAATAAAATTTAGACAAAATTTTTCCAAAATTTTCTATAGAAATAAAATTTTCTATATAAATAAAATTTTGACAAAATTTTCTATATAAATAAAATTGTGACAAAATTTTCTATAGAAACAAAATTTAGACAAAATTTTCTATAAAAATAAAACTTTGCCAACATTTTCTATAGAAATGAAATTTTGACAAAATTTTCTATAGAAAAAAAATTTGACAAAATTTTCCACAGAAACAAAATTTTGACAAAATTTTCTTTAGAAAAAAAATGTTGACAAAATTTTCCACAGAAACAAAATTTTGAAAAAATTTTCTGTAGAAATAAAATTTTCGTAAAATTTTCTATAGAAAAAAAAATTTTGGGAAAATTTTCTAAAGAAATAAAATTTAAAAAAAAAATGTTCTATAGAAATACAGTTTTGACAAAATTTTTCTATAGAAATAAAGTTTTGACAAAATTTTCTATAGAAATAAAATTTTCTATATAAATAAAATTTTGACAAAATTTTCTATATAAATAAAATTTTGACAAAATTTTCCACAGAAACAAAATTTTCTTTAGAAAAAAAAATGTTGACAAAATTTTCCACAGAAACAATATTTTGCAAAAATTTTCTTTAGAAATAAAATTTTTGTAAAATTTTCTATAGAAAAAAAATTTCGAGAAAATTTTCTAAAGAAATAAAAATTTAAAAAAATGTTCTATAGAAATACAGTTTTGACAAAATTTTTCTATAGAAATAAAGTTTTGACAAAATTTTCTATAGAAATAAAATTTTCTATATAAATAAAATTTTGACAAAATTTTCTATATAAATAAAATTGTGACAAAATTTTCTATACAAATAAAATTTTGACAAAATTTTCTATAAAAACAAATTTTTGCCAACATTTTCTGTAGAAATGAAATTTTGACAAAATTATCTATTGAAATAAAATTTTGACAAAATTTTTCCAAAATTTTCTATAGAAATAAAATTTTGACAAAATTTTCTATAGAAATAAAATTTTGACAAAATTTTCTATGGAAATAAAATTTTGGTAAAATTTTCTATAAAAATAAAATTTTGACAAAATTTTCTACAGAAATTTAAATTTGACAAAATTTTCTACAGAAATAAAATTTTGCCAACATTTTTCCAAAAATTTCTATAAAAATAAAATTTTGACAAAACTTTCTATAGAAAAAAAATTTGACAAAATTTTCCACAGAAACAAAATGTTGACAAAATTTTCTATAGAAAAAAAAGTTGACAAAATTTTCCACAGAAACAAAATTTTCTTTAGAAATAAAATTTTCGTAAAATTTTCTATAAAAATAAAATTTTGACTAAATTTTCGATAGAAATAAAATTTTGACAAAATTTACTACAGAAATAAAATGTTGACAAAATTTTCTACAGAAATAAAATTTTGACAAAAATTTTCTATAGAAATGAAATTTTGACAAAATTTTCTATAGAAATAAAATTTTGAGAAAATTTTCTATAGAAATAAAATTTTGACAAAATTTTTCACAAAAACAAAATATTGACAAAATTTTCTGTGGAAATAAAATTTTGGCAAAATTTTCTATAAAAATAAAATTTTGACAAAATTTTTTACAGAAATATGATTTTGACAAAATTTTCTACAGAAATAAATTTTTGACAAATTTTTTTACAGAAATAAATTTGAAAAAAAATTTTCAATAGAAATAAAAAAAAATTCTATAGAAATAAAATTTTGACAAAATTTTCTATAGAAATAAAATTTTGACAAAATTTTCTATAAAAATAAAATTTTTACAAAATTTTTTATAAAAATAAAGTTTTGACATTTTATAAAAATAAAGTTTTGACAAAATTTTCTACAGAAACAAAATTTTGACAAGAATTGGCTTAAAAAAGGTAAAAATAACCAGAAAAACGCTAAATATAATTTGAACCAAAGAAACATTTTTCATTGAAATGTGAAAAAAATTTAAAGCTTTATTTCACATAAAATACATATTTACTAAATTATATTCATTTTAACTGACTTTTGTTAGCGGAAAATTTTGTTCAGCAACAAAGCCTAATTTTTGGCACAATGTCGTTTGTCGAAAAATGTCACAGTTTGGTGCGATTTATGGGCTGGTGGTATCATGGGATAGTACTTCTTCAAAAATTTAATACTTTTTAAAATTCATTTAAGGTTTTAAGTGAAAACAAAAATGGGCATATAAATAAACACGTAATTGAAAAGTTTTTTTTTCAAGTTCTATTAAGATTAAGATTGAAACAAAATAGATAAAATATAAGTAACAAATAATTTGTTAAAAGTGTTTTAATAAATGTTATACGATTTGTTTTATATTTCTGTTGAGTCGTGTCATCCATTCTGTGTCGAGCACATCAAATCAGTTGCCAAAATCCCAATGAAATTGACATTTGAACTTTATAAAATGTTCTCTATTTTATTGATAATGTGTGCTTTCATCGTTAAGAATGAGGTAAAATTTTGTACTGCAAATTTGATTGGAATC
Organism: Haematobia irritans; assembly: GCF_050003625.1. NCBI lineage: Eukaryota > Metazoa > Arthropoda > Insecta > Diptera > Muscidae > Haematobia > Haematobia irritans. The sequence goes on along the minus strand of NC_134401.1, from coordinate 107,526,193 downwards.
TTACAGGGTCTCATAATTATTTAGGCTGGCAAACGTCAAATCGAGATATCGTTTCATAATGTCGACTGTAATACATCCTATCCTGATCTTCTAAAGCCACCTAGTTGTAGTTTTAATAAATTGGCTATAAATCGATACAGTTTTAGTGTCTGCTTTGAATTAATTCGTCAACTGGAGAGAAATGCTGATGCTTGGGTACGAATCTACTACAACATAGCGAGGAGTCACCGCATTGTTAAACTGATTGATTTTCGACTGAAAATTTGCGATGCCTTGCATTTTATATCAAGAGTTCCTTTGATTCAATTTATCCTGATTGAACTTCGGCGGAATAGTAATCTACCAATATCATGCCCATTAAAAGAGGTAAATTCTAAATATATCACATCTCAGCTCAAACACCCATAGAACAAATCATGAACGGCGTACATGTTTCAAAACGATCCGTTCATGAAAGTGAATTAATACACATGTGGTGTCAAACGGAGAACAGACGGTGTCAATCTGACAACGATTAAATAACACCATGCGCTCTCAAAAGCCCAACCAGCGTTCATGATCTGAAAACGTAATGGTTGCGAATTTATTTCGTGACTCGAACCTTAACCATAATTTTACTTCTATAGAAAATTTTGTCAAAATTTTATTTCTATAGAAAATTTTGTCAATTTTTTTTTCTATAGAAAAATTGTCAAAATTTAACTTTCATAAAAAATTTGACTTCTATAGAAGATTTGGTCAAACTTTTATTTCTACAAAAAATTTTGTCAAAATTTTATTTCTATAGACAATTTTGCCAAAATTTTATTTCTATGGAAAATTTTGTCAAAATTTTATTCCTATAACAAATTCTGTCAAAATTTGATTCCTATAGAAAATTCCGTCAAAATTTTATTTTTTCAGAAATGTTTGTCAAAGTTTTAAAATTTCAAAATTTTATTTCTATAGCAAATTTTGTCAAAATGTTATTTCTATATGAAATTTTGTAAAAATTTTATTTTTATAGAAAATTTTGTCAAAATTGCAGTCCTATAGAAAATTTTGTTAAAATTTTATTTTTATAGAAAATTTTGATAAAATTTTATTTCTATAGCAAATTTGGTCTAAATTTTTTTTCTATAGAAAATTTTGTCAAAATTTTACTTCCAAAGATGATTTTGTCAAAAATGTATTTCTATAGAAAATTTTGTCAAAATTTTATTTCTATAGAAAATGTAGTCAACATTTTATTTCTATAGGAAATTTTGTCTACATTTTATCTATATAGGCAATTTTGTAAAAATTTTAGTTCAAAATTTAGAAAATTTTGTCAAAAAATTTTTTATTTCTTTAGAAAATTTTGCCAAAATAAAAAAACAACAATGCTTAAAGAACAAAACCAACAATAACAAAACAAAACGAATGAAAAAAAGGGGAAACACGCTCAAAAATAGAAAATTCTGTCAAAATTTGATTCCTATAGAAAATTTTGTCAAAATTTTATTTTTACAAAAATGTTTGTCAAAGATTTATTTCCATAGAAATTTTTGTCAAAGATTTATTTCCATAGAAATTTTTGTCAAAATTTTATTTCTATAGAAAATTTGGTCAAAATTTTATTTCTATAGAAAATTTTGGCAAAATTTTATTTCTATAGAAAATTTTGTCAAAATTTTATTTCTATAGAAAGTTTGGTAATAACTTTATTTCTATATGAAATTTTGTAAAAATTTTATTTCTATAGAAAATTTTGTCAAAATTGGAGTCCTATAGTAAATTTTGTTAAAATTTTATTTCTATAGAAAATTTTGCTAAAATTTTATTACTATAGAAAATTTGGTCAACATTTTTTTTTCTAAGAAAATTTTGTCAAAATTTTACTTCTATAGAAGATTTTGTCAAAAATTTATTCCTATAGAAAATTTTGTCAAAATTTTATTTCTATAGAAAATGTAGTCAAAATTTTATTTCTATAGGAAATTTTGTCAAAATTTTATTTCTATAAAAAATTTGCCAAAATTTTATTTCTATAAAGAATTTTATCAAAATTTTATTTCGATAGAAAATTTTGTAAAAATTTTATTTCTATAGAAAATTTGGTCAACATTTTATTTCTATAGAAAATTTGGTCGAAATTTTATTTCTATAGAAAGTTTTCTTTACTTTATTTCTATATGAAATTTTGTAAAAATTTTATTTCTATAAAAAATTTTGTCAAAATTGGTGTCCTATCGAAAATTTTGTTAAAATTTTATTTTTATAGAAAATTTTGCTAAAATTTTATTTCTATAGAAAATGTGGTCAAAATTTTTTTCTATTGAAAATTTTGTCAAAATTTTACTTCTGTAGAAGATTTTGTAAAAATTTATTTCTAGAGAAAATTTGGTCAAAAATTTTTTTCTTTGGAAAATGTAGTCAAAAATTTTATAGAAAATTTTGTCAAAACTTTATTTCTAGAAAAGTTTTGCCAAAATTTTATTTCTATAGAAAATCTTGTCACAATTTTATTTCTATAAATAATTTTATCATTTTTATTGTTAAAATTTTATTTTTATAGAAAATTTTGCTAAAATTTTATTTCTATAGAATATTTTGTCAAAATTGTATTCCATTGGAAAGTTTTGTCAAAATTTTATTTTTACAGAAATGTTTGTCAAAGTTTTATTTCCGAAGAAATTTTTGTCAAAATTTTATTTCTATACCAAATTTTGACAAAATTTTAGTTTTATAGAAAATTTTGTCATAATTTTATTTCTATAGTAAATTATGTCAAAATTTTGTTTCTGTAGAAAATTTTGTCAACATTTTAGTTTTATAGAAAATTTTGTCACAATTGTATTTCTATAGAAAATTTTGTTAAATTTTTTTCTATATTAGATTTTGTCAAAATTTTATTTCTATAGAAAATTTTGTCAATATTTTATTTCCTTAGAAAATTTTGCCAAAATTTTATTTCTTTAGACAATTTTGTCAAAATTTTATTTCTATGGAAAATTTTGTCAACATTTGATTCCTGTAGAAAGTTCTGTTAAAATTTTATTTCTATTGGAAACTTTGTCAAAATTGTATTTCTATAGAAATGTTTGTCAAAATATTTGGTAAAAATTTTAGTTCCATAGAAAATTTTGTCAAAATTTTATTTCTATAGAAAATATTGTCAAAATTTTATTTCTATAGAAAATTTTGTCAAAATTTTATTTCTATAGAAAATTTTGTCAAAATTTTATTTTTATAGAAAATTGTGCTAAAATTTTATTTATATAGAAAATTTTGTCAAGATTTCATTCTTATTTTATTTTTGCAGAAAGTTTTGTCAAAATTTATTTCTATAGCAAATGTAGTAAAATTTTTTTAGGAAATTTTCCCAAAATTTTATTTCTATAGAAAACATTGTCAAAATTTTATTTTTTTAGGAAATTTTGTCAAAATTTTATTTCTATAGAAAATTTTGTCAATATTTTAGATCTACAGAAAATTTTGTAAAAATTTTATTTGTATTGCAATTATGTAAAAGTTTTATTTATTTTGGAAATTTGATCAAAATTTTATTTCTATAGAAAATTTGGTCAAAATTTTATTTCTGTAGACAATTTTGTCAAAATTGGTGTCCTATAGAAAATTTTGTTAACATTTTATTTTTATAGAAAATTTTGCAAAAATTTTATTTCTATGGAAAATTTTGTCAAAGTGTTATACCTAGAGTAAATTTTGTAAAAATTTTATTTCTGTAGAGAATTTTGTAAAAGTTTTATTCAAAATTTTGTCAAAATTTTATTTCTATAGAAAATTTTGTCCAAATTTTATTCTATAGAAAATTTTGTCAAAATTTTATGTCTATAGCAATTTTATAAAAATTTTATTTCTTTGGGAAATTTGGTCAACATAGAAATATAATTTTGACAAAATTTCCAAAAGAAATAAAATTTTTACAATAAAAATTTTATTTCTTTAGGAAATTTTGTCAAAATTATATTTCGATAGAAAATTTTGCCAACATTTTAGTTCTATAGAAAATTTTGTCAAAATTGTATTTCTATAGAAAATGTTGTCACAATTTTAGTTATATAAAATTTTGTCAAAATTTTATTTCTATAGAAAATTTTGTCAAAATTTTATTCTATAGAAAATTTTGTCAAAATTTTATTCTATAGAAAATTTTGGCAAAATTTTGTTTCTATAGCAGTCTTGTAAAAATTTTATTTCTTTAGGAAATTTGGCCAAAATTTTCTTTTTATAGAATAATTTGTCAAAATTTTATTTCTATAGAAAATTTTGTCAAAATTTTATTTCTATAGGAAATTTTGTAAAAGTTTTATTTCTATAGAAAATTTTGTCAAAATTTGAGTTCTATAGAAAAATTTGTAAAAATTTTAGTTCTATAGAAAATTTTGTCAAAATTTCATCTCTGTAGGAAATTTTATCAAAATTTTATTCCTATGGAAAGTTTTGTCAAAATTTTATTTTTACAAATATGTTGATCAAAATTTTATTTCTATGGAACATATATATACACATTGGTTCATTCGAGAACTTTATGAATTACATGATTCTTTCAAGAAGGATTTCTTCATAAGGCAAAAGGAAGCCTTCACCAAAATGTAGAAACTTCCTTTTGTTTTAAAAGCTGATGTCAAAAATAATATTTATCATCTCTGACGAACACTCTTTATAATGCGCTTTCTCTCTCTCTCTTTGTTTCTTTGTAGAATAATTTGTATAACATTTCGAACATGATTATAACCGATGCAGTTGTCCCAATATACGCTGGAAATATGGACTTTAATTTTACGATAGATTTTTTTGAAATGCAGAAAAAACTTATTGCCTCCTATAGAGTGTTGGGATCAATTGGATCAAAGAATCGAAATCGAGGCTAGCGAATGTTTATAAATACGATATTAGCGTATAACAATAAATGTTTCAATTATTGTATGTATGCACACGCACTATTATATATGTATGTAAGACAATATAGATTTTATAATACCAGAGTATTTTTTGATTTGCAATCATTTTTTTTTTAATTCATTATGGATGTAACATATAACCCATATTATAAAATAAAGAAAGATTCAAGCGATGCTGACCATTATGCTAATTTTGACCGACTTTTTGTTATGCTTCAGAAAAGTCATTGACCAACTTAGTACGATTTTGCTATAAATCTGAATTCACGCAAAGGGATAGATTCCCAGAAAAAAAAATAAGGCGTCGCCACGAAAGTAATGAAAATGTTCCTTTTGAATCCGGAAATGGTGCAAAATTGGGCTTGTCATACACACCAAATTTTTATACCCTGCGCCTGTGCATATGTTTGCAACACCCAGAAGAAGACTAGATAGACACATGATGTATTTGGAAAAAATGCTCAGGGTGGGCTCCTGAGTCGATATAGCCATGTCCGTCTGTCCGTAAACACATTTTTGTAATCAAAGTCTAGGTCGCAGTTTTAGTCCAATCGACTTCAGATTTGGCACAAGTATGTGTTTTGGCTCAGAATAGATCCCTATTGATTTTGGTTGAAATTGGTTCAGATTTAGATATAGCTCCCATATATATCTTTCGCCCGATATGGACTAATACGGTCTCAGAAGCCAGAGTTTTACCCAATTTGGTTGAAATTTTGCACTAGAAGTACCATTAGTAGTGTAGTCAAGTGTGCCAAATTTTATTGAAATCGGTTCAGATTTAGATATAGCTCCCATATATATCGTTCGCCCCATTTACACTCATATGACCACAGTGGCCAATCTTTTACTCCGATTTAATTGAAATTTTGCACAGGGAGTTGAATTAGCATTGTAGCTATGCGTGCCAAATTTGGTTGAAATCGGTCCAGATTTAGATATAGCTCCCATACACGCAGAGAAGAAACATGATTGTCACAATCATATTCGAAGAGCAAAATAATATGATAGGAGCTATTTTTGCGGCGACCATTTAACATTTTAACCTGCAACCATGTTGGCTCAGTGAACATGGTTCTAAGAAAAATGTAATTGTCCTCATCTAAAATGTTATTATATTGATAAAAAGAATTTTGTTTGAATGAAAAGACAATGGTCACGATTTAAAATGTTATGGTATTCATTAAAAATGTTTTTCTCCTAGTTAAAAGAACATGGTCACAACCTAAAATGTTTTGATCTTTATGAAAAAACTTTTTTCATCGTCGAAAAAAGGACGCCACTTGAGAAAAGAAAACACAACATTAACTTTATTTGTTTGTTTTTATTTATTTATAAACTAATTCATTGTTTATTTGTATTTATAATGCCGTTCAAGCAAACATCATATATTTTTACACACTCTATTTTATTTCAATTTCAACAATAAGTAATTATTCCATATTTACATCGTGCGCATCAAATGTACAAACACAGACAGCATGTAACTGCAAATAAAAATAAATGATACCATATAGCAAAATGCAGAACAAAAAACAGGTACATTTTTTTCAATTACACTTTCCTTTTTTGTGTTCACATAAAACCACGTGCCACTTCTGAATAAATAAATTAACACAAAACACAGTAAATCCATATTCTCCGTCCATTCCAAGAAACAATCAACACACGACTGACGCGCAAAATGAAAATCGTGTGTACCTGCTGAATGTTTTTATAAAACTCTTTTCGCTGCAAACAAGTTAAAAAATTAAATGGTCACGAAAAAAATGTAAATGGTCTTTATGGCCATGTAATGGTTCTAGACATGTCTATATTTAACCTATAAAAATACTTTTTTCCCTGTACAAAAGTAAAAAAATTGAATGGTCAGATACATGATTTTCCCGACCATTTAATGGTCTCAAATTCTATCATTTAAATGATAGAACATGTTTGCGCTATTTGAGAACCATTCAAATGCTTATTGCCACCATACATTTTTCTCCGCTCAAAAACTATTTTTACAAAGACAAAATACATGGTTTTCGCGGCAATTACATGCTCTAGATAAGCATTAAATGGATGCGGCAACCATGTCCAAACATGGTTTTTCTGTGCGTGTATATATCGTTCGCCCCATTTACACTCATATGACCACAGTGGCCAATCTTTTACTCCGATTTAATTGAAATTTTGCACAGGGAGTAGAATTAGCATTGTAGCTATGCGTGCCAAATTTGGTTGAAATCGGTCCAGATTTAGATATAGCTCATATATATATATGTTTTTCTGATTTCGACAAAAATGGTCAAAATACCAACATTTTCCTTGTAAAATCACCACTGCTTAGTCGAAAAGTTGTAAAAATGACTCTAATTTTCCTAAACTTCTAATACATACATATCGAGCGATACATCATAAATAAACTTTTGCCAAGTTTCCTTAAAATTGCTTCAGATTTATATGTTTCCCATATTTATACCCTTCACAACTACTGTGGTACAGGGTATAATAAGTTTGTGCATTTGTATGTAACGCCAAGAAGGGAAAGTCTGAGACCCATCGTTTAGTATACCGATCGTCTTAGAATTAAATTCTGAGTCGATTTACCGATGTCCGTCTGTCTGTCTGTTCATGTATTTTTGTGCGCAAAGTACAGGTCGCAGTTTAAATCCGATCGTCCTCAAAATTGGCATGGGGTCGTTTTTTGGAACAAAGACAATCGCTATTGCTTTTGGAAAAAATCGGTTCAGATTTAGATATAGCTCTCATATATATCTTTCGTCCGATTTGGACTTATATTGCCTCAAAAGCCAGAGTTTTGTCCTGACTTGCTTCAAATTTTGCACAAGGAGTACGTTTAATAGTATCGGTAAGTATGCCAAATTTGGCTGAAATCGATTCAGATTTAGATACAGCTCCCATATATATCTTTCGCCCGATTTACACTTATATGGCATTAAAAGCCAGAGTTTTTCCGTGATTTGCTTCAAATTTTGCACGAGAGGTACGTTTAATGGTATAGTTATGAGCGCCAAATTTGGTTAAAATCAGTTCAGATTTAGATATATTTGGACTCATATGGCCTCAAAAGCCAGAGTTTTGCCCTGACTTGCTTCAAATTTTGCACAAGGTGTACGTTTAATAGTATCGGTAAGTGCGCCAAATTTGGTTAAAATCGGTTCAGATTTAGATATAGCTCCCATATATATCTTTCGTCCGATTGGGACTTATATTGCCTCAAAAGCCAGAGTTTTGCCCTGACTTGCTTCAAATTTTGCACAAGGAGTACGTTTAATAGTATCGGTAAGTGTGCCAAATTTGGTTGAAATCGGTTCAGATTTAGATACAGCTCCCATATATATCTTTCGCCCGATTTACTCTCATATGACCACGGGGGCCAAAGTTATACTCCCATTTACGTGAAATTTTGCAGAGATTGCACATTTATTATTTTAACTATTATTCAAATTTAGTCAAAATCGGTTCAGATTATATATAACTCCCATATATCCCATTTTCTACGGAATTTTCCTCCAATTGACTGGATAGTTTCCACAGAGAATATATTTAATATGATATTTAAGTGTGTTAAGTTTGTTCTAATTTGGTTCAGTTGTAGATAAAGCCTCCATATATTCGTTCTTCCGGTTTATACAAATAAAACCAAATTACTACACTTTACACAAAATTCTGCTACGATTTCCCCATATCTTATATTAGTCATACCCTACACACTGTAATGCCAGAATTTCCACAGAACGGTTGAGTTTTAAATAAGGCTCCACGTCGCCCGACTTGACCAAATAATATATAACAACCCACACTTTACCATATATCTTGGCGGGATCTAACCAATATCCGTGTAAAATCGCCACTGCTAAGTAGCAAAAATTGTAAATATTACTAAAATTGTCCTAAATCTCGAAAACATATGTATCACCTGATAAATCATAAATGCTCTTTTGTACAATTGATGCACCCTAGTGCATTAGCCGACTTAAATTTTGAGTCTATAGATTTTGTAGAAGTCTATCAAATTCTGTCCAGATCGAGTGATATGTATGTATTTGGGACAAACCTTTATATGTAGCCCCCAAAACATTTGACGGATGTGATATGGTATCGAAAATTTAGATCTAAAAAGTGGTACAGGGTATAATATAGTCGGTCCCGCCCGACTTTAGACTTTCCTTACTTATTTTCTATAGAAAAAAATGTTTCATGTTAGCCTGATACCGAAACAGGCAATTAACGTCCAAATGCATTATATCTAATTTTACAATTATTAATCGAGCTTTATGGACAGATTTAGATTAAGGAACATGATTAATAGAGTCATTGAAAATAATGTTCCTTAATCTAAATCTGTCCATAAACCTCAATTAATAATTGTAAAATTAGAAAAATATGTTGACATGATTTTCTATAGGAATAAAATGTTAACAAAATTTTCTATAAAAATAAAATTTTGACAAAATTTTTCTATAGAAATAAAATTTTGACAAAATGTTCTACAGAAATAAAATTTTGACAAAATTTTCTATAGAAATAAAATTTGCACAAAATTTTCTATAGAAATAAAGCTTTGACAAAATTTTTCTATAGAAATAAAATTTTGACAAAAGTTTCTATAGAAATAAAATTTTGATAAAATTTTCTATAGACATACAACTTTGACAAAATTTTCTATAGAAATGAAATTTTGTCAAAATTTTCTACAAAAATAAAATTTTGACAAAATTTTCTATAGAACTAAAATTTTGACAAAATTTTCTATAGAAATAAAATTTTGACAAAATTTTCTATAGAAATAAAATTTTGACAAAATCTTCTATAGAAATAAAATTTTGACAAAACTTTCTATAGAAATAAAATGTTGACAAAATTTTCTATAGAAATAAAATTTTGACAAAAGTTTCTATAGAAATAAAATTTTGATACAATCTTCTATAGACATACAATTTTGATAAAATTTTCTATAGAAATAAAATTTTCATAAATTTTTCTATAGAAATAAAATTTTGACAAAATTTTCTATAGGAATAAAATATTGACAACATTTTCTATAGCAATAAAATTTTGACAAAATTTTTCTATAGAAATAAAATGTTGACAAAATTTTCTATAGAAATAAAATTTTGACAAAAGCTTCTATAGAAATAAAATTTTGATAAAATCTTCTATAGACATACAATTTTGACAAAATTTTCTATAGAAATAAAATTTTGACAAAAGTTTCTATAGAAATAAATTTTTGATAAAATCTTCTATAGACATACAATTTTGACAAAATTTTCTATAGAAATAAAATTTTGACACAATTTTCTACAAAAATAAAATTTTGACAAAATTTTCTAGACAAATAAAACTGTGACAAAATTTTTCTATAGAAATACAATTTTGATAAAATTTTTCTACAAAAATAAAATTTTGACAAAATTTTCTAGACAAATAAAACTTTGACAAAATTTTTCTATAGAAATACAATTTTGATAAAATTTTTCTACAAGAATAAAATTTTGACAAAATTTTCTATAGAAATAAAATTTTGACAAAATTTTTCTATAGAAATAAAATTTTGACAAAGTTTTCTATAGAACTAAAATTTTGACAAAATTTTCTATAGAAAAAAAATTTGCACAAAATTTTCTATAGAAATAAAGTTTTGACAAAATTTTTCTATAGAAATAACATTTTGACAAAATTTTCATAGAAATAAAATTTTGATAAAATTTTCTATAGACAATTTTGACAAAATTTTTTATATAAATAAAATTTTGACAAAATTTTCTATAGAAATACAATTTTGAAAAAATTTATCTATAGAAACCAAATTGTGACAAAATTTTCTATAGAAATAAAATTTGGACAAAATTTTTTTAGAAATAAAATTTTGACAAAATTTTCTATAGACATAAAAATTTGACAAAATTTTCTATAGAAATAAAATTTTGACAAAATTTTCTATAGGAATAAAATTTTGACATTTTCTATAGGAATAAAATTTTGACAAAAATTTGTATAGAAATAAAATGTTGACAAAATTTTCTATAGAAATAAAATTTTGACAAAAGTTTCTATAGAAATAAAATTTTGATAAAATCTTCTAAAGACATACAATTTTGACAAAATTTTCTATAGAAATAAAATTTTGACAAAATTTTCTACAAAAAAAAAATTTGACAAAATTTTCTAGACAAATAAAACTTTGACAAAATTTTTCTATAGAAATACAATTTTGATAAAATTTTTCTACAAGAATAAAATTTTGACAAAATTTTCTATAGAAATAAAATTTTGACAAAATTTTTCTATAGAAATAAAATTTTGACAAAGTTTTCTATAGAACTAAAATTTTGACAAAATTTTCTATAGAAATAAAATTTGCACAAAATTTTCTATAGAAATAAAGTTTTGACAAAATTTTCATAGAAATAAAATTTTGATAAAATTTTCTATAAACATACAATTTTGACAAAATTTTTTATAAAAATAACATTTTGACAAAATTTTCTATAGAAATACAATTTTGAAGAAATTTATCTATAGAAACCAAATTTTGACAAAATTTTCTATAGAACTAAATTTTTGACAAAATTTTCTATAGAAATAAAATTTTGACATTTTCTATAGGAATAAAATTTTGACAAAATTTTTCTATAGAAATACAATTTTGATAAAATTTTTCTACAAGAATAAAATTTTGACAAAATTTTCTATAGAAATAAAATTTTGACAAAATTTTTCTATAGAAATAAAATTTTGACAAAGTTTTCTATAGAACTAAAATTTTGACAAAATTTTCTATAGAAATAAAATTTGCACAAAATTTTCTATAGAAATAAAGTTTTGACAAAATTTTTCTATAGAAATAAAATTTTGTTTTGTTATTGTTGGTTTTGTTCTTTAAGCATTGTTGTTGTTTTTTATTTCAGCTTAAAACCATACATTGACTAAACTACAAGAGTAGCTTAACCAACAGAGGAAAAGAATGTTTGTCAAATTTATTTGGGCAAAGCCCTATAGACTGCAAGATGGTTGGATGGACGCACGTTTCGGAATTACCACATTCCTCATCAGCATCCTCTACTTGCAGCAAAACTATCAACCAATTATAAGAATAAATTCAGGCAGTTTATTAAACCCAACAAAAACCACACTTGAACCCTCCTCCCTCTGTTGGTTAAGCTACTCTTGTAGTTTAGTCAATGTATGGTTTTAAGCTGAAATAAAAAACAACAACAACGAAATAAAATTTTGACAAAATTTTCATAGAAATAAAATTTTGATAAAATTTTCTATAAACATACAATTTTGACAACATTTTTTATAAAAATAAAATTTTGAAAAAATTTTCTATAGAAATACAATTTTGAAGAAATTTATCTATAGAAACCAAATTTTGACAAAATTTTCTATAGAGATAAAATTTTGACAATATTTTCAATAGAAATAAATAAAATTTTCTATAGCAATAAAATTTTGACAAAATTTTTCTATAGAAATAAAATTTTGACAAAATTTTCTATAGACATAAAATTTTGACAAAATTTTTTATAGAAATAAAATTTGCAATTTTGGGATTATTTGTTTGGCTTTAGGTCATGGACTAATGAAAAATGCTGGTGTTAATGTTTTTCATTACTTTTTATTGAAATATTGCTCTTCTCGGATATTTCGAAAATTTGGACAAAATTTTTCTATAGAAATAAAATTTTGACAAAGTTTTCTATAGAACTAAAATTTTGACAAAATTTTCTATAGAAATCAAATTTGCACAAAATTTTCTATAGAAATAAAATTTGGACAAAATTTTCTATACAAATAGAATTTTGATAAAATTTTCTATAGAAATAAAATAAATGAATTTGTATCCAAATTTTGGTTGGAGCACGAGTGGCAACCGTGGAAGACATCCGTCTTATGACAAGTCCATGTTAAATTCATCGCTTTTTCGCCAATTTTCCACCACTTTCGGACGAACATTTTCACTACTTTTTAGCAACACATTTTTTTGCTCGATATCACAAATGCATTTTTGCAAAATTGCATAGAAATGACTTTAGATTTAAATATTTGCCATATAATTGCTACGATTTGAAATTTGAATTCTAAAGATTTTATGGAAGTGTAAAAATAGTTAATCCAAATCGATTCAGATTTAATGTAAATATAATTGAATTTATTAATGTTTTGAATTATTATTATAATTTTTTTTTTCTTTTTCTATTAAATCAAGATAACAAATGGAAAACACATCTAAAAGCTTTTTAATAATTTTATATACAATTGGATTTCTATTTCTGAGTGTTTTATCCGAAATCGAGTAGCTTATCGAGCATTTGCAAACGTATAAAAGAAAACAATATCAATGAAATATTCACATAAATGTAAAATAAAAAAATAAAATGTTCTCTATTTTACTGATAATGTGCGCATTCGTTTTTAAGATTGAGGTAAATTTTCATAGTAAATTTGATTTATTTTGAGTATTAACGATTTTAAGATTTTTTAGGCTGCCAATAGTCAATTCGATCTTGTGCTTCATATGGGCGACTATAACATTTCCGATCCTGATCTTATAAAGACATACAATTTTAATATAACTAAATTGGCTACAAGTCGATACAGTATCAATGCCCTTATTGAAATGCATCGACAACTGAATCTAAATGCCGAACTTTGGATACGACTTTACTATAACATGGCGATGAGTAAACGCATTGTTAAATTTATTGATGTTAGATGGAAAATTTGTGACGCCTTGCATACTGTACAAAAAATTCCTATGATGCAATATGTCCTGCTTGAAATTTGGAGGAATAGTAATTTACCGAGGACATGCCCAATAAAAGAGGTAAAGTTTTAATATATAATTTTTTCATACTCGGTCAGTTAAAATGAGTATGTACGACCGTAATCTTATGTACCCTTAGCCCCCCAAGAAATTTGGAAATTTTCGACTCAAAAATTCAAAACGAAAAAAATTGGCGTGATAAGTAAAATTATATGTACTTAGTTTTTACACATAATATGTGAATAATTTAATGAGCTATTTTCCAAAAATTGTACGAAGATGAGCACTCAATGAAATGTGAACCCACTACGAAGGAAAATGTGGAAAATTTTAAATAAACTTTAATAAAAATCCAGCTATCACGCCGATATGACAAAATATTTTGACAAATTCAAAAATTTGTATTAGTTTGAAGAAAAAATCTTAAAGTTCACAATAGAAATTCGGAAATATTTTGTGGGAAATAAGAATTATAATATTTAACTTGTCCACCTTTTTAGTTAATATGTTATTGCTAATGACGTACACAAAAAATTATTAAAGTCAAGAAACCTTTCTCATATTGGAGAAATTTTCACTAAAACATAATAATTGCAATGGCCTAAAATAGAGTTCAATTGACTTTCGTGCCTGGAGAGTTGGTTCACATTTTCGAGTGCTGTAGTTTTCCTTATAGAACGGTATTTAGTTCGAGTTTAGTAGCTAGAATAAACAAGTAAGGAAAGTCTAAAGTCGGGCGGGGCCGACTATATTATACCCTGCACAACTTTGTAGATCTAAATTTTGGATACCATATCACATCCGTCAAATGTGTTGGGGGCTATATATAAAGGCTTGTCCCAAATACATACATTTAAATATCACTCGATCTGGACAGAATTTGATAGACTTCTACAAAATCGATAGACTCAAAATTTAAGTCGGCTAATGCACTAGGGTGGAACACAATGTTAGTAAAAAAAATATGGGAAACATTTAAATTTGAAGCAATTTTAAGGAAACTTGGCAAAAGTTTATTTATGATTTATCGCTTGATATATATGTATTAGAAGTTTAGGAAAATTATAGTCATTTTTACAACTTTTCGACTAAGCAGTGGCGATTTTACAAGGAAAATGTTGGTATTTTGACCATTTTTGTCGAAATCAGAAAAACATATATATGGGAGCTATATCTAATCTGAACCGATTTCAACCAAATTTGGTATGCATAGCTACAATGCTAAGTCTACTCCCTGTGCAAAATTTCAACTAAATCGGAGGAAAAAATTGGCCTCTGTGGTCATATGAGTGTAAATTGGGCGAAAGCTATATATGGGAGCTATATCTAAATCTGAACCGATTTCTTCCAAAATCAATAGGGCCAAAACACATACTTGTGCCAAATTTGATGTCGATTGAACTTAAACTGCGACCTAGACTTTGATTACAAAAATGTGTTCACGGACAGACGGACATGGCTATATCGACTCAGGAGCCCACCCTGAGCGTTTTTGCCAAAGACACCATCTGTCTATTTCGTCTCCTTCTGGGGGTTTGCAATCATATGCACTGACTTATAATACCCTGTTTCACAGTGTGGCGCAGGGTATAAAAATGAATAAAGAAAAAAAAACAAAAAAAAAACAGAATTAATTATATGTATCTGATATATTTTATTATAACTTAAAACGGAAATTATGCATCAATTCAAAATTTTGTTTTCTTGTAATATTTATTAAAGCTAAAACATGAACTACACATTCAAATTGAGCGGTTTTTAATATATTTTTTTAACAGATTTTCCATTACTCCCGATCTATAGGTTGCTATTATCATAGAATTTTTTTTTTTCAAAATTTTATTTCTATAGAAAATTTTTGTCAAAATTTTATTTCTATAAATAATGTTGTCAAAATTTTATTTCTATAAAAAATTTTCCCAAAATTTTATTTCTATAGAAAATTCTGCAAAATTTTATTTCTATAGAAAATTTTTTCAATATTTTATTTCTATATAAAATTTTGTTAACGTTTTATTCTATGGAAAATTTTGTTAAACTTTTATTTCTATAGAAAATTTTGTCAAAATTTTATTTCTATAGAAATTTTTTTCAAAATGTTATTTCTATATTTTTCAAAATTTTATACATATATTGAACGGTTTTTAATATTTTTTAACAGATTTTCCATTACTTCTATTATCATAGAAAACTTTTACAAAATTGTATTTGTATAGAACATTTTTTAAAAATTTTATTTCTATAAAAAATTTTGTCAAAATTTTATTTCTATAAAAAATTTTCCCAACATTTTATTTCTATAGAAAATTCTGCAAAATGTCATTTCTATAGAAAATTTTGCAAAATTTTAATTCTATAGAAAATTTTTTTTCAAAATTTTATTTCTATAGAAACTTTTTTCAAAATTTTTTTTCTATAGAAACTTTTTTCAAAATTTTATTTCTATAGAAACTTTTTCAAAATTTTATTTCTATAGAAAATTTTTGTCAATATTTTATTTCCATTGGAAATTTTGCCAAAATTTTATTTCTATAGAAAATTTGGTCAACATTTTATTTCTATAAAAATTTTTGTTAACATTTTATTTCTATTAATTATACCTTTATTAAATTTATTGCTATATGAAATTTTGTCAAAATTTTATGTCTATAGAAAATTTTGTAAAATTTTTATGTCTATAGAAAATTCTGTCAAAATTTTGTTTCTATAAAAAATTTTGTCAAAATTTTATTTCTACAGAAAATTTTGTCAAAATTTTATTTCTACAGAAAATTTTGTCAAACTTTTATTTCTATAAAAATTTGTTATCATTTTATTTCTATAGAAAATTTTGTAAAATGTTTATATCTATAGAAAATTTTGTCAAAATTTTAGTTCTATAGAAAATTTGTTAATATTTTATTTCTATAGATAATTTTGTCAACATTTTATTTCTATAGAAAATTTTGTCAAAATGTTATTTCTATAGAAAAATTTGTCAACATTTTATTTCTATACAAAATTTTGTTAACATTTTATTTCTATTAATTATAGCTATATAAAATTTATTGCAATATGAAATTTTATTAAAATTTTATGTCTATAGAAAATTTTCTAAAATATTTATTTCTATAGAAAATTTTGTAAAATTTTTATATCTATAGAAAATTTTGTCAAAATTGTATTTCTATAGAAAATTTGGCAACATTTTATTTCTATAGAAAATTTTGTCAACATTTGATGTCCATTGGAAATTTTGTCGAAATATTATTTCTATAGAACATTTTTTCAAAATTTTATTTCCATAGGGAATTTGGTCAAAATTTAATTTCTATAGGAAATATTTTCAAAATTTTATTTCTATAGAAAATTTTGTCAAAATTTTATTTCTATAGAAAATTTTATTAAAATGTTATTTCTATAGAAAAATTTGTCAAAATTTTATTTCTATAGAAAGATTTGTCAAAATTTTATTTCTATATAAAATTTTGTCAAAATTTAATTTCTATAGGAAATTTTTTCAAAATTTTATTTCTATAGAATATTTTGTCAAAATTTTATTTCTATAGAAAATTTTATTAAAATGTTATTTCTACAGAAAAATTTGTCAAATTTGTATTTCTATAAAAATTTGTTAACATTTTATTTCTATTAATTATAGCTATATAAAATTTATTGCTATATGAAATTTTATTAAAATTTTATGTCTATAGAAAATTTTCTAAAATATTTATTTCTATAGAAAATTTTGTAAAATTTTTATATCTATAGAATATTTTGTCAAAATTTTATTTCTATAGAAAATTTGTTAACATTTTATTTCTATAGAAAATTAGGTCAACATTTTATGTCCATTGGAAATTTTGTCAAAATTTTATTTCTATAGAAAATTTTGTCAAAATTTTATTTCTATAGGAAATTTTGTCAAAATTTTATTTCTATAGAAAATTTTGTCAAAATTTTATTTCTATAGAAAATTTTGTCAAAATTTTATTTCTATTGAAAGTTTTGCCAAAATTTTATTTCTATAGAAAATTTTGTCAAAATATTGTTTGTATTGAAAATTTTGTCAAAATTTTATTTCTATAGAAAATTTTGTCAAAATTTTGTTTGTATTGAAAATTTTGTCAAAATTTTATTTCTATAGAAAATTTTTTCAAATTTTTATTTCTATAAAACTTTGTTATCATTTTATTTCTATAGAAAATTTTGTAAAATTTTTATATCTATAGAAAATTTGTTAATATTTTATTTCTATAGAAAATTTTGTCAAAATTTTATTTCTATAGAAAATTTTGTCAACATTTTATTTCTATAGAAAAATTTGTTAACATTTTATTTTTATTAATTATAGCTATAGAAAATTTTCTAAAATATTTATTTCGATAGAAAATTTTGTCAAATTTGTATTTCTATAAAAATTTGTTAACATTTTATTTCTATACAAAATTTTGTTAAAATTTATTTCTATTAATTATAGCTATATAATATTTATCGCAATATGAAATTTTATAAACATTTTATGTCTATAGAAAATTTTCTAAAATATTTATTTCTATAGAAAATTTTGTAAAATTTTTATATCTATAGAAAATTTTGTTAAAATTGTATCTCTATAGAAAATTTGTTAACATTTTATTTCTATAGAAAATTTTGTCAACATTTTATGTCCATTAGAAATTTTGTTAAAATATTATTTCTATAGAAAATTTTTTCAAAATTTTATTTCTATAGGGAATTTTGTCAAAATTTAATTTCTATAGGAAATTTTTTCAAAATTTTATTTCTATAGAAAAATTTGTAAAAATTGTATTTCTATAGAAAATTTTATTAAAATGTTACTTCTGTAGAAAAATTTGTCAAAATTTTATTTCTATAGAAAAATTTGTCAAAGTTTTATTTCTATAGAAAATTTTGTCAAAATTTAATTTCTATAGGAAATTTTTTCAAAATTTTAATTCTATAGAATATTTTGTCAAAATTTTATTTCTATAGAAAATTTTATTAAAATGTTATTTAGAAAATATTGTCAAATTTGTATTTCTATAAAAATTTGTTAACATTTTATTTCTATTAATTATAGCTATATACAATTTATTGCTATATGAAATTTTATAAAAATTTTATGTCTATAGAAAATTTCCAAAAATATTTATTTCCAAAGAAAATTTTGTAAAATTTTTATATCTATAGAATATTTTGTCAAAATTTTATTTCTATAGAAGATTTGTTAGCATTTTATTTCTATAGAAAATTTTGTCAACATTTTATGTCCATTGGAAATTTTGTCAAAATTTTATTTCTATATAAAATTTTGTCAAAATTTTATTTCTATAGGAAATTTTGTCAAAATTTTTTTTATATAGGAAATTTTGTTAGAATTTTATTTCTATAGAAAATTTTGTCAAAATTTTATTTCTATAGAAAATTTTATTAAAATGTTATTTCTATAGAAAAATTTGTCAAAAAATTTATTTCTATAGAAAAATTTGTCAAAATTTTATTTCTATAGAAAATTTTGTCAAAACTTTATTTCTATTGAAAAATTTGTCAAAATTTTATTTCTATAGAAAATTTTGTCAACATTTTATTTCTACAGAAAATTTTGTCAACATTTTATTTCTATAGAAAATTTTGTCACATTTGTATTTCTATAAAAATTTGTTAACATTTTATTTGTATACAAAATTTTGTTAACATTTTATTTCTATTAATTATAGCTATATACAATTTATCGCAATATGAAATTTTATTAAAATTTTATGTCTATAGAAAATTTTCTAAAATATTTATTTCTATAGAAAATTTTGTCAAAATTGTATCTCTATAGAAAATTTGTTAACATTTTATTTCTATAGAAAATTTTGTCAACATTTCGCGACCTTAGAATGACAAGGTTCTAAGTGAATAGGGATTTAGTGTACACTTAGAACCTTGTCATTCTAAGGTCGCGATTTTATGTCCATTGGAAATTTTATCAAAATATTATTTCTATAGAAAATTTTTTCAAAATTTTATTTCCATAGGGAATTTTGTCAAAATTTAATTTCTATACGAAATTTTTTCAAAATTTTATTTCTATAGAAAATTTTGTCAAAATTTTATTTCTATAGAAAATTTTATTAAAATGTTATTTCTATAGAAAAATATGTCAAAATTTTATTTCTATAGAAAATTTTGTCAAATTTGTATTTCTATAAAAATTTGTTAACATTTTATTTCTATTAATTATAGCTATATAAAATTTATTGCTATATGAAATTTTATTAAAATTTTATGTCTATAGAAAATTTACTAAAATATTTATTTCTATAGAAAATTTTGTAAAATTTTTATATCTATAGAATATTTTGTCAAAATTTTATTTCTATAGAAAATTTGGAAATTTTTTCAAAATTTTATTTCTATAGAAAATTTTGTCAAAATTTTATTTTATAGAAAATTTTATTAAAATGTTATTTCTATAGAAAAATTTGTCAAAATTTTATTTCTATAGAAAATTTTGTCAAATTTGTATTTCTATAAAAATTTGTTAACATTTTATTTCTATTAATTATAGCTATATAAAATTTATTGCTATATGAAATTTTATTAAAATTTTATGTCTATAGAAAATTTTCTAAAATATTTATTTCTATAGAAAATTTTGTAAAATTTTTATATCTATAGAATATTTTGTCAAAATTTTATTTCTATAGAAAATTTGTTAACATTTTATTTCTATAAAAAATTTTGTCAACATTTTACGTCCATTGGAAATTTTGTCAAAATTTTATTTCTATAGAAAATTTTTTCAAAATTTTATTTCCATAGGTAATTTTGTCAAAATTTTATTTCTGTAGAAAATTTTGTCAAAATTTTATTTCTATAGAAAATTTTATTAAAATGTTATTTCTATAGAAAAATTTGTCAAACTTTTATTTCTATAGAAAATGTTGTCAAAATTTTATTTCTATAGAAAATTTTGTCAAAATTTTATTTCTTTAGAAAATTTTGTCAAAATTTTATTTCTATAGAAAATTTTGTCAAACATAGAAAATTTCGCAAACATTTGCAAAATTTTCATAATTGTTGGGAAATAATTGACAGGATTGAACTTAGAGACGCTCAATTGATTTCAGTTGGTAGCTTCGATTTAATAGAAAAAGATAACTATCCTCAATATATGTGTCCGCAGAAAATTTTATGCTGGATTGTGCCCTATAAGAGAAAATCGTGTATGCAATACATGGTGGATTGAGACTAAACGAGTTTATCTTATATTTCTTTGTTTCTATATCTCATTATGATGTTCTTTCTTTTTGATTTTCCTTTTTTCTTTTAGAATTATTTGTATAACGTTTCGAACATGATAGTAACCGATGCAGTGATTCCAATTTACGCTGGCAAGTTTGAATTTATTTTAACATTGGATTTTTATGAAAATAAGACCAACCTTATGTTTTCCAATAAACTTACCGGTTCAATCGAGCCAAAGAGGAAAAGAGGTTAGCGAAGGTTGTCGATAATGCGGATATTAGTATATCCCCAAATTTCCAATTTATTGTATGATGGTGTCCTATTTTATATGTATGTATTTGTGTATGTCAATATAGATTGTATATAGATATATAGTTTGTAAAAACAAGTAAGTAAGGGAAGTCGGGCTATATGGGGTCTATATCAACCCCACGCAAAAAAAAAGTCTCAAAAAAAGGAATGAAAATGTTTATTTTGGATCCGGAAGTGGTGCAAACTTGGCGTAGAAGGTATGAATTTAACATGGGCTTGTTATAGGATGGATGTCCAATATTTCAACATCCGTTGCAGTGCATTTGCATCACTTCTTAAGGAATGATCGGAATTCAGCGTTTTGGATGTGAATTAAAAAAGTTTGTGATATGTTGTCTAATAAATATTTTTTATATATTTTTTATGAATTTTAATGCATCCTATGGCTTGTCTGAAAGGTTTGACATCAAAAATTTTCAAAATTTCGCAAATTTTCTAAAATGGATTTAAGATTTTTTCTCCATAATTTTTACTAATTTGTTAATTCTTTTCCTTTTGTTTTTAACCTATTTGAAACAAAAAAAAAAAATAAATTACCCAGTAAAAAAATATAAAAACGCGAGTTCTAAACAATTGAATAAAAAGAACTTCCGGTGTAGTTAAAATAAAGAACATCTTTGGGAGTACATGCCTTTAGAAGAACCTCCAAACTTTTTTGCTGGGACGTGGACCGATACGCTCTATATTCGGAGGACTTGTGAGTGGACCCAAAATACCTCCAGATTTTGAATTGCAGGAAAATTGGATAAAAATTGCGGTGACCTATAAGCCGTAGAAGTGAAATCGGGAGATTGGTCTATATGGGGGGGTATAGCAAAATATGGATCGCTACGAACCATATTCGGCACACTTATTTATGCACCGAAAATACCTCTAGATTTTAAAATTCAGGAAAATCGCATACAAAATTGGATTTCTAGACGCTAAAGACCCCAACTAGGGCGGTCGCACAAAGAATGGGCAAAAATAGAAGGAGGCATAGTAACAAAAAGCGAAACTTTGAAGGGCCTTGTTGATTATCAATACAAAGTCAAATGTGATGTTTGGTTCCGAACTGATTGCATAAAAGGGTGATATAAAACAAATAGGAAAATTTCCTTCATTTAGGAACGGTTATAGATTAATTTTGTATAGAAATAAAATTTTGACAAAATTTTCTATAGAAATAAAATTTTGACAAAATTTTCTATAGAAATAAAATTTTGACACAATCATCTATAAAAAATTTTTATAGGGTAAAATTTTGACAAAATTTTCTCTAGGAATAAATTTTTAACAAAATTCTCCATAGGACAAAATTTTCCATAGAAAAAAATTCTGACATAATTTTTGATAGAAATAAAATTTTGACAAAATTATCTATAAAAAATATAAATTTTTGACAAAATTCTCTCTAAGGTAAAATTTTGACAAAAATTTTTCAGGGAATAAAATTTTGACATAGTTTTCTATAGAAATAAAATTTTGACATAATTTCCTATAGAAATAAATCTTTGACAAAGTTTAATATAGAAAAAAATTTGAAAAAACTATCTATAGAAAATTTCTATAGGACAAAATTTTGAAAATTTTTCTGTAGGATAAATTTTTGACAAAATTTTCACTAGGAATATTGAAAATTTTGACAAAAATTTTTTAAGGAATAAAATTTTGACAAAGTTTACTATAGAAATAAAATTTTGACAAAATTTGCTATAGAAATAAACTTTTGACAGAATTATCTTAGAAATAAGATAAAATTTTGACAATTTTTCTATAGGTATCCATTTTTGACAAAATTTTCACTAGGAATAAATTTTTGACAAAATTCTCTCTAGGATAAAATGTTGACAAAATTTTCTATAGAAATACAATTTTGGCAAAGTTTTCTATTGGAATAAAACTTAACATTTCCGATCCGGATTGGGTAAAGATATTTACTTGTACTTTACATAAATTGGCTATAAGTCGATACAGTTTCGGTGTCTTCTATGAATTAAATCGTCTAAGAATGAGAATTTGCGATGCCTTTAATACTATACAAAGAATTCCTATGGTTCAAAATGTCCTGATTGGACTTCGGCAAAGTAGTAATTTACCCATAGAATGTCCATTAAAAAAGGTAAATGTTAAATAATTTATCCTAGTAGCAGAATTCAGAAAAGGACTAAATCAAATTGTCCGGGTCCAATCTCATATATATCCTCCATACGGTTGCCACAGTTCTACCAAAAATGGTAGATTTTTTACTGCTTGGCAGGTTGGGAGAATTCTTGATTTTTTGGTACACAGAAAAAAATTTCATGAAAATTTTTCCAATTAAAGTCTTAATTGAGTTTAAAATAATATTCAATTAAAAATTTAATTGATTCAACAAATTTTTTAATTGAAACAAAAATCAATTACAAAAATTTATAGTATCAATTCATTTTTAATTGGATCAATTAATTTTTTAATTGACGTTCAATTAATTATTTAATTGATACTATCATTTCTGTGATTGAAGACATTTCAATTAAACAATTAATTGGTTCAATTGATTTTGTGATTTAATCAGAAAATATTTCTTTTGTGTAGATTTTGCAAAATTTTCCTCTTCAAATTTCCACAACTAATAAAATTTTGACAAAATTTTCTATAGAAATAAAATTTTCTACAGAAATACAATTTTGACAACATTTTCTATAGAAATAAAATTTTGACAAAATTTTCTATAGAAATAAAATTTTGAAAACATTTTCGATAGAAATAAAATTTTGACAAAATTTTCTATAGATATAAAATTTTGACAAAATTTTCTATAGAAATAAAATTTTGACAAAATTTTCTATAGAAATAAAATTTTGACAACATTTTCTATAGACATAAAATTTTGACACAATTTTCTATAGACATAAAATTTTGACAAAATTTTCTATAGAAATACAATTTTGACAAAATTTTCTATAGAAATAAAATTTTGACAAAATTTTCTATAAGAGATAAAATTTTGACAAAATTTCCTTTAAATATAAAATTTGGACAAAATTTTCTCTAGGAATAAATTTTTGACAAAATTTTAACAAAATTTTCCCATAGGAATAAAATTCTGACATAATTTTCGATAGAAATAAAATTTTGACAAAATTATCTATAAAAAATTTCTAAAGGATAAAAATTTGAACATTTTTCTATAAGTATAAATTTTTGACAAAATTCCCTCTAGGGTAAAATTTTGACAAAATTTTTTCAAGGAATAAATTTTTGACAAAGTTTTCTATAGAAATAAAATTTTGACACAATTTCCTATAGAAATAAAATTTTGACAAAATTTCCTATAGAAATAAAATTTTGAAAAAACTATCTGTAGAAAATTTCTATAGGACAAAATTTTGAAAATTTTTCTCTAAGATAAATTTTTGACAAAATTTTCACTAGTAATAAATTTTTTACAAAATTCTCTATAGGATAAAATTTTGACAAAATGCTCTCTAGGATAAAATTTTGACAAAATTTTTTCAAGAAATAAAATATTGACAAAGTTTGCTATAGAAATAAAATTTTGACAAAATTTGCTATAGAAATAAAATTTTGACAGAATTAACTTAAAAATTTCTATAGGATAAAATTGTGAAAAATTTTCTCTAGGTATCAATTTTTGACAAAATTTTCACTAGGAATAAATTTTTGACAAACTTCTCTTTAGGATAAAATGTTGACAAAACTTACTATCGAAATACAATTGTGGCAAAATTTTCTATAGGAATAACATTTTTATAAAATTTTCTATAGAAATAAAATTTAGACAAAATTCTGTAGGATAAAATTTTGAAAATTTTCTCTAGGTATACATTTTTGACAAAATTCTCTTTAGGATAAAATTTTGACAAAATTTTTGCAAGGAATAAAATTTTGACACAATTTCCTATTAAAATAAAATTTTGATAAAATTTTGACAAAATTTTCTATAGAAATAAAATTTTGACAAAATTATCTATAGAAATAAAATTTTGACAAAATTATCTATAGAAAATTTCTATAGGATAAAATTTTGAAAATTTTGCTCTAAGATAAAATTTTGGCAAAATTCTCTCTAGGATAAAATTTTGACAAAATTTGCAATAGAAATAAAATTTTCACAAAATTTTCTATAGAAATAAAATTTTGACAAAACTATCTATAGAAGATTTCTATAGGACAAATTTTTGACAAAATTTTCTCTCGGAAAAATTTTTGACAAAATTTTCTTTAGGACAAATTTTTGACAAAATTTTCACTAGGAATAATTTTTTTACAAAATTCTCTATAGGATAAAATTTTGACAAAATGCTCTCTAGGATAAAATTTTGACAAAATTTTTTCAAGGAATAAAATTTTGACAAAGTTTACTATAGAAATAAAATTTTGACAAAATTTGCTATATAAATAAAATTTTGACAGAATTATCTTAGAAAATTTCTATAGGATAAAATTTTGAAAATTTTTCTATAGGTATCTATTTTTGACAAAATTTTCACTAGGAATAACTTTTTGACAAAATTCTCTCTAGAATAAAATGTTGACAAAATTTTCTATAGAAATACAATTTTGGCAAAATTTTCTATTGGAATAAAATTTGGACAAAATTTTTTATTGGAATAAAATTTAGACAAAATTCTGTAGGATAAAATTTTGAAAATTTTTCTCTAGGTATACATTTTTGACAAAATTCTCTCTAGGATAAAATTTTAATAACATTTTTTCAAGGAATAAAATTTTGACACAATTTCCTATAGAAATAAAATTTTGACAAAATTTCCTATTAAAAAAATTTTTTGACAAAATTTTCTATAGAAATAAAATTTTGACAAAATTATCTATAGAAAATT
The DNA here is from genome assembly GCF_050003625.1 of Haematobia irritans. Taxonomy (NCBI): domain Eukaryota; kingdom Metazoa; phylum Arthropoda; class Insecta; order Diptera; family Muscidae; genus Haematobia; species Haematobia irritans. The sequence goes on along the minus strand of NC_134401.1, from coordinate 107,500,169 downwards.
TCTATAGGATAAAATTTTGAAAATTTTTCTCTAGGATAAATTTTTAACAAAATTTTCACTAGGAATAAATTTTTGACAAAATTCTCTATAGGATAAAACAGGGATCCGGAGCGGTCCATTTTTGTCGCTCCGCTCCGCTCCCGCTCCGGAGAAAAAAAAACCGCTCCGCTCCTCGCTCCGCTCCGAGAAAAAAAAAATCGCTCCGCTCCGCTCCACGCTCCGCTCCGCTCCTCTTCGAGAAAATTATAGTACAAAGATTGTATTATTTGTTCAATTGAGTTTTATTTTATTTAGAAAAATCGGGCGGTACATATATGGGAGCTATAGCTAAATCTGAACCGATTTCGATGATTTTTTGCACATATAGTTAGTGCTATAGAAGATTACATTTCGCCAACTTTGAGTAAGATCGGTTGATAAATAAGGGCTTTATGACCTAATTTGACAAAATCGGGCGATACATATATATGGGACCTATATCTAAATCTGAACCGATTTCGATGAAATTTTCAGACTTAAAGGGTGATACAGAAGATTATTTTGTGCTAAATTTGACGACGATCGGTTAGTAAAAAAAGTGCAACGTGACCCCATTTGTCGAAATCGGGCAATACATATATATGGGAGCTATATCTAAATTTGATCCGATTTCTTCCAAATTCAATAACGTTCGTCCTTGTGCCCAAAAAAACTCCCTGTACCAAATTTCATCAAAATCGGTTAATAATTGCGACCGTAATCCTGTGAACAACAAATACATGGACAGACGGACGGACGCCAAGCGCTAGATCGACTAAGGAGGTGATTCTGAGTCGATCGGTATATATTTTATGGGGTCTAAAATCAATATTTCTTGTAGGCACATTTTTTGGCAGATCAAACTTGTTATACCCTAATCATTATGTGGTTTAGGGTATAATGACTTTAAAACAATGTGTTGAAATATTTTATTAATTTTGAAGATTTTTTCAGAAATATTAAATCCATTTTGACTTCATTAAAGGAAGCATTCTAGGAAGCATATGTTAATTTTTCATTTTTTTAGATTTTTTTTCGTCAGTTGTTATCAAAATCCTTTAAAAACGAGTTAACGAGTTATTTTTGTTTCCATATTAAGACTCGACTTCCAGTAGAAATTATGCTATGTTTCAAGTAAAAAGCGTCTTTAAAATAAAGTGTTGAAAAACATGTCTTATTTTTTAATGATTTTTTGCTTTGTAGGCAAGATGCAAAAAGGAAACAAATTTAAAGACAATTTTATTAATTTTAAAGAATTTTTCTTAATTATTAAAGTCACGTTGACCTTACCTCAAAAATTTTATCTTTCATGTTATGATACACATTTTTAAGTAAAATCACTTAATTATAAGGACATTACAACTTCATTCAAAAGTTTATTGCCTTTTGGACAAGAAAACAAGTATATACAGCACTAAGTTCGGTGGGGCCGAACCTTAAATACCCACCACCATGAACCAAATATTAGGGTTTCCTTTGAAATTTTAGGAGGGCGTGAGGACTTGAGGACACTTCCCGAAGTTAAATTTAAAGATTTCACCTATGAGGACTATATCAGATTCTGGATTTATAAGAACCATTTTTGTTTGAGTTTTAGAGGAATCATTAACATCTCTTGTAAGTGTGCAAGAAAATTATAAAATAGCGTCTTGATTTGAAATCTTAAATATGTAGAAGTAAAATCTGGAAATTTTACATTGAGTTTCAAGCAGTTCAAGTGAAGTCGGTCTATATGGAGGCATTACCAAATGGACCGAGCCTAAAATACCAGAATATTTACAATTTCAGGCAAATCAGATAAAAATTAAGGTTTCTAGAAACCCAAGGAGTTAAATCGGGAGATCGTTCTTATGGAGGATATACTAAAACATGGACCGCTACTCACCGTTTTCGGCACACCTCTTTATGACCCGAAAATACTTCTAGATTTCCAATTTCAGGCAAATAGGATAAAAACTTCGGATTCTAGAAGCCCAAGAAGTAAAATCGGGAAATCGGTCTATATGGGGGCTATACCAAAATATGGACCGATACTCATCTTTATGGTCCGAAAATACCCCTAGATTTCCAATTTCAGACAAATTGGATAAAAAATACGCTTTCTATAAGCCCAAGACCCCAAATCGGGAGGTCGTTTTATATGGGGACCATACCAAAACATGGACCGATACTCACAATTTTTGGCACACGTATTTGTGGTCCTACAATACCTCTAGATTTCCAATTTCAGGTAAATTGAATAAAAACTGCGGTTTCTATAAGCCCAAGAAGTAAAATCGGGAGATCGGTCTATATGGGGGCTATACCAAAATATGGACCGATACTTACAATTTTTGGCACACGTATTTGTGGTCCTACAATACCTCTAGATTTCCAATTTCAGGTAAATTAATAAAAACTGCGGTTTCTATAAGCCCAAGAAGTAAAATCGGGAGATCGGTCTATATGGGGGCTATACCAAAACATGGACCGATACTCACCATTTTTGGCACACCTCTTTACGGTCATAAAATACCTCCAGATTTCAAATTTCAGGCAAATTGGATAAAAAATACGATTTATATAAGCCCAAGACCCCAAATCGGGAGGTCGGTTTATATGGGGACTATATCAAAACCTGGACCGATATAACCCATCTTCGAACTTGACCCGCCTGCAGACAAAAGACGAGGTTGTGCAAAATTTCAGCACGATTGCTTCATTATTGAAGACTGTAGCGTGATTACAACAGACAGACAGACAGACGGACAGACGGACAGACGGACAGACGGACATCGTTATATCGTCTTAGAATTTCTCCCTGATCAAGAATATATATACTTTATATAGTCGGAAATCGATATTTCGATGTGTTACAAACGGAATGACAAACTTATTATACCCCCGTCACCATTCTATGGTGATGGGTATAAAAAACTTTATTTTAGAGAAATGCGTCTTCCATGTTAAGCAAAATTTGCATTCTTATTCTAAGGACATGGAATCTTTGACTTCACGACAATATTTTTTTCAGTGTAGAAAACTAAAAAATTAAATATAAATAAGATCGTTTAATTGCATTTATTTGACGTTCATTACAAACATCTTTGTAGTAATACGGGATGAAATTGATCGAAAGTACTGTTGTTACTTTTACAACACATACTAGATATATATTTTGACATTTGCCGTTTTTGAAAACAATTACTAAAAAACACGTTGTGTTTTCCCCAATGTACGTACGTACAAAAATACATATCGTACATTTTAAACGTTTACTCACACTACGCTAAGTACTAGCTAAATTTGAAATTACCTACACAGTGTAGTTTCAAAGTTACACATTTCATTCAAGTAATATTTTATTCGGAGCGGAGCGGTTTTTCATTTGGAAACCGCTCCGCTCCCGCTCCGCTCCGGATTTTAGAAATGCAGCTCCCGCTCCGGCAAAAAAAGGGCTTGCTCCGCTCCGCTCCGGATCCCTGGGATAAAAGTTTGACAAAATTTTCTCTAGGATAAAATTTTGACAAAGTTTACTATAGAAATAAAATTTTGACACAATTTCCCATAGAAATAAAATTTTGACAAAATTATATAAGAAAATTTCTATAGGATAAAATTTTGAAAATTTTTCTCTAGGTATCAATTTTTGAAAAAATTTTCTATAGAAATAAAATTTTGACAACATTTTCTATAGAAATAAAATTTTGACCAATTTTCTATAGAAATAAATTTTTTGACAAAATTTTCTATAGAAATAAAATTTTGACACAATTCTATAGGATAAAATTTTGCTCTAGGTATACATTTTTGAAAAATTCTCTCCAGGATAAAATTTTGACAAAATTTTTTCAAGGAATATAATTTTGACACAATTTCCTATAGAAATAAAATTTTGACAAAATTTCTTATAGAAACAAAATTTTGACAAAATTTTCTATAGAAACAAAATTTTGAAAAAATTGTCTTGGAATAAAATTAGGATAAATTTTTGACAAAATTTTCACTAGGAATAAATTTTTGACAAAATTCTCTATAGGATAAAATTTTGACAAAATTCTCTCTATGATAAAATGTTGACAAAATTTTTCATAGGAAAAATTTTATTCCTATGAACAACATTTTCTATAGAAATAAAATTTTGACAAAATTTTCTGTAGGAAAAAATTTTTGGCAAACTTTCTATAGAAAAAATTGCCTAATTTTCTATAGAAATAAAATTTTGACAAAATTATCTATAAAAATCAAAAACTTCAAAAAAGATTTATTTATTTATTTATTTGTTAATTGTTTGGTAAAAGTTTCTTTACATTTTGGTAGATTATTTTTGGATCGTGTGGCAACCGTGTACACTACACCTATATATATTTCCAGCAAGATAATAATAACTAAAGAGTAGCGATGGACAATTCCCAGCATTTCAATTTGCCTTCCCAAATATGTACGCCTATGGACTTAAAACCATAACCGTGTATAAAACTAAATGTTAATGTTTCCAATTTTCATTGATAGAATCGAGAAAAAATAGAAAAATCACTTAACGCATCTGAGATATTCAATATATAAATTTAGTTAGTTTTTATAAATATATATAATTTATAAATTATAAACATTTACCAACTGATGCTAAAATGATGTCACACATGGCGTAAAATGATAGAAAACTCTTGCATTGGAACAAAAAAATCAAATCAATAAATTCATCTAAAGAATTTTTAACTGAAATTGCTACACTAAGAGAAGAGTGAAACCATGAGCACTATGGGTACATAGTAAAAATTACAATAATCAAAAAACACCCACATTAATTAAAAATTTATTGAATAAAGCCGTTTTTTTGTAAAACAAAACTAATTAATCTGTAAATTGGATTTTTTTTTATTTAATTACATTTGTAAAAATATGCGACGTTCATATTTTTTTCTGTGGAAGATATAGAAAACCAGACATTTGCTAAAAGCTTTTTAATAAATTATATGCGATTTGCTTTATATTTCTGTCGAGTTGAGGATTTTAACATATTCGGAGTCAAGCATATCAACTCATTTGTCTAATATTCGTACTGGCGTACGTAAACTCAGAAAATCGCAATGAAGTTACCGCATAAGTTCTATAAAATGTTCTCTGTCTTATTGATAATGTGTGCTTTCGTCATTAAGATTCAGGTAAAATTTCTCAGTAAATTTGACTTAATATTATTAATGGACTTACGATTATTTAGGGTGCCAAACGTCAATTCGATCTTGTGGTTCATGACGTCGCCTGTAACATTTCCGATCCGGATTGGGTAAAAATATTTACTTGTACTTTAAATAAATTGGCTACAAGTCGATACAGTTTCGGTTTCTGCTATGAATTAAGTCGTTCATTGGATACAAATGCCGAAGCTTGGATACGAATGTACTACAATATAGCGAGGAGTAAACGCATTGTTAAACTCATCGATTTAAGAATGAGAATTTGCGATGCCTTTAATACCATACAAAGAATTCCTATGGTTCAAAATGTCCTGATTGAACTTCGGCGAAGTAGTAATTTACCCATAGAATGTCCATTAAAAAAGGTAAATGTTAAATAATTTATCCTAGTAGTAGAATCCAGAAAAGAACTAAATCAAATTGTCCGTGTCCAAGCTCATATATATCCTCCATACGGTTGCCACAGTTGGTAGAATTCTACCAAAAATGGTAGATTTTTTACTGCTTGGTAGTATTCTTAATTTTTTGGTACACAGAAAAAAAATTCATGAAAAATTTTCCAATTAAAGTCTTAATTGAGTTTAAAAAAATATTCAATTAAAAATTTAATTGATTCAACAAATTTTTTAATCGAAACAAAAATCAATCACAAAAATTAATAGTATCAATTTATTTTTAATTGGACCAATTAATTTTTAATTGACGTTCAATTAATTATTTAATTGATACTATCATTTCTGTGATTGAAGTCATTTCAATTAAAAAATTAATTGGATCAATTAATTTTGTGATTGAATCAGAAAATATTTCTTTTGTGTAGATTTTGCAAAATTTTCCTCCTCAAATTTACACTATAAATAAAATTTTGACAAAATTTTCTATAGAAATACAATTTTGACTACATTTTCTATAGAAATAAAATTTTGACAAAATTTTCTATAGAAATAAAATGTTGACAACATTTTCTATAGAAATAAAATTTTGACAAAATTTTCTACAGAAATAAAATTTTGACAAAATTTTCTATAGAAATAAAATGTTGACAAAATTTTCTATAGAAACACAATTTTGCAAACATCTTACACAAAAATAAAATTTTGACAAAATTTTCTATAGAAATAACATTTTGACAAAATTTTCTATAGAAATAACATTTTGACAAGATTTTCTATAGAAAATAAAATTTTGACAAAATTTTCTACAGAAATAAAATTTTGACAAAATTTTCTATAGAAATAAAATCTTGACAAAATTTTCTATAGAAATAAAATTTTGACAAAATGTTCAATAGAAATAAAATTTTGACAAAATTTCCTCCGGAAATAGAATTTTGACAAAATTTTCTATAGAAATAAAATTTTGACAAAATTTTCTATAGAAATACAATTTTGACAACATTTTCTATAGAAATACATTTTTGAAAAAAAAAACTTCGACAAAATTCCCACTAAAAATAAAATGTTGATAAAATTTTCTATAGAAATAAAATTTTGACAAAATGTTCAATAGAAATAAAATTTTGACAAGATTTTCGATAGAAAATAAAATTTTGACAAAATTTTCTATAGAAATAAAATTTTGACAAAATTTTCTATAGAAATACAATTTTGACTACATTTTCTATAGAAATAAAATTTTGACAAAATTTTCTATAGAAATAAAATGTTGACAACATTTTCTATAGAAATAAAATTTTGACAAAATTTTCTACAGAAATAAAATTTTGACAAAATTTTCTATAGAAATAAAATGTTGACAAAATTTTCTATAGAAACACAATTTTGCAAACATCTTACACAAAAATAAAATTTTGACAAAATTTTCTATAGAAATAACATTTTGACAAAATTTTCTATAGAAATAACATTTTGACAAGATTTTCTATAGAAAATAAAATTTTGACAAAATTTTCTACAGAAATAAAATTTTGACAAAATTTTCTATAGAAATAAAATCTTGACAAAATTTTCTATAGAAATAAAATTTTGACAAAATGTTCAATAGAAATAAAATTTTGACAAAATTTCCTCCGGAAATAGAATTTTGACAAAATTTTCTATAGAAATAAAATTTTGACAAAATTTTCTATAGAAATACAATTTTGACAACATTTTCTATAGAAATACATTTTTGAAAAAAAAAACTTCGACAAAATTCCCACTAAAAATAAAATGTTGATAAAATTTTCTATAGAAATAAAATTTTGACAAAATGTTCAATAGAAATAAAATTTTGACAAGATTTTCGATAGAAAATAAAATTTTGACAAAATTTTCTATAGAAATAAAATTTTGACAAAATTTTCTATAGAAATAAAATTTTGACAAAATTTTCTATAGAAATAAAATTTTGACAAAATTTTCTATAGAAATAAAATTTTGACAAGATTTTCGATAGAAAATAAAATTTTGACAAAATTTTCTATAGAAATAAAATTTTGACAAAATTTTCTACAGAAATAAAAATTTGACAAAATTTTCTATAAAAATAAGATATTGACAAAATTTACCATAGATTATTCTTCGCTGACACGGAGGGGAAGCAGTTTGTCTGACGAAGATTCGAATGGCAAATGTAGAAAGAGTTTGTAAGAGGAAGATTTTACTTCGCAGGCGAGGGAAAGCGTCTGTCCGACGAAGATTATACTTCGCAGGTAAATGGGTAAAGAGTTTGTACGACGAAGATTTTACTTTGCATGCGAGGGGAAGGCGTGTGTGTGATGAAGATTATCGGTTGTGTTGGTTTGGTCGGCAGTCGGTGGTTGGCCGATGTTTATGATTCGCGTGATGCGGCGGCAGTTTGATGTTTCGGGTGATGTGGCGATATATTGATGATTCGGGTGATGCGGGATATATTGATGATTCGGGTGATGCGGCGATTCAGTGTTGATAGTGTACGTTGATAATCCGGGTGATGTGGCGATTCGGTGTTGATTCGTTGTTAGGTTAGTAACAAAACTACAAACGACGTGCCGAACCTACTAGTGGAAGCAAGCTAATAGCCCAAGCTATTAGTGCGGAAGCAAGCTAATTGCCGAAACAATTAGTGCGGAAGCAAGCTAATTGCCGAAACAATCAGTGCGGAAGCAAGCTAATAGCCGAAACTATTAGTGCGGAAGCAAGCTAATCGTCGGGAAACGAATAGTGCGGAAGCAAGCTAATCGTCGGGAAACGAATAGTGCGGAAGCAAGCGAATAGCCGAAGCTACTAGTGCGGAAGCAAGCTAATAGCCCAAGCTATTAGTGCGGAAGCAAGCTAATTGCCGAAACAATTAGTGCGGAAGCAAGCTAATCGTCGGGAAACGATTAGTGCGGAAGCAAGCTAATTGCCGAAACAATCAGTGCGGAAGCAAGCTAATTGCCGAAACAATTAGTGCGGAAGCAAGCTAATCGTCGGGAAACGATTAGTGCGGAAGCAAGCTAATTGCCAAAACAATCAGTGCGGAAGCAAGCTAATTGCCGAAACAATTAGTGCGGAAGCAAGCTAATCGTCGGGAAACGATTAGTGCGGAAGCAAGCTAATTGCCGAAACAATCAGTGCGGAAGCAAGCTAATAGCCGAAACTATTAGTGCGGAAGGAAGCTAATAGTCGAAACTATTAGTGCGGAAGCAAGCTAATCGTCGGGAAACGAATAGTGCGGAAGCAAGCTAATCGTCGGGAAACGATTAGTGCGGAAGCAAGCTAATAGCCGAAGCTACTAGTGCGGAAGCAAGCTAATAGCTGAAGCTACTAGTGCGGAAGCAAGCTAATAGCCGAAGCTACTAGTGTGGAAGCAAGCTAATCATCGGGAAACTATTAGTGCGGAAGCAAGCTAATAACCGAAGCTAAGAGTGCGGAAGCAAGCTAATAGCCGAAGCTACTAGTGCGGAAGCAAGCTAACAACCGAAGCTACTATTGCGGAAGCAAGCTAATCATCGGGAAACGATAAGTGCGGAAGCAAGCTAATTGCCGAAACAATTATTGCGGAAGCAAGCTAATAACAGAAGCTATTAGTGCGGAAGCAAGCTAAATGCCGAAACACTTAGTGCGGTGGTAGAGTTCCTGTCGTTAGTGGGAACTGACTGCGGTCGTGCCACTCGTCGTGTTCAATACCCTTCGGCTGTCGGGACTCCTTGCTCGTTGCCCAAAAACCCCGAGTTTATATTCTCCCACAGCCACGACGTAGATGAGAATTATACTCATAGCACGCAGAAATAAATGTTGCCCAAAAGTCAGATTGCCTCATAAAGCATTTTCCCATACCCACTCAGACTGCATTGAATGGAAGTGGGCATGTGGAGAGTGGTGCAGTGGGCATATGCATAGTGGCCACATAAAATACACATATACCAAACAACGTAAAGCACAATTAAATAAATTCATGTAAGGACAAATACTTTTTGTATTTCGTTCCGTTACAATACCTAAGACAAAACCTTTTTTTATCATAAAATTATCTCTGTGTTTTTTTGTTGCGTTGTCTAGCGACTTTTGCTATCACAGTGTGAGTAGCGACAATTTTATTTCACGTGGCAGTCTTTAGTGAATATTCCTGTCGTGCATTTCCCAATTGTTTTTGAACAGGCTTTTATGTTTGATCGCCTCATAAGGACTATCTAATGGTGGATTCGGGCTGTTTGGGTTTATCTCTCTATTTAGGTTTCGAAAGTATCTTTATAAAAATTCTTTCCTTTTCTGTCTTTTAGAATTATTTGTATAACGTTTCCAACATGATGATAACCGATGCAATTATACCAATGTACGCTGGAAATTTTGAATTTAATATAACATTGGATTATTATGAAACACGGAAAAAACTTGGTGGCTCCTGTAAAATTAGAGGTTCAATCGAACCAAAGAGAAAAAGAGGTTAGCGAAAATTGTTGATACGATAGTACGGTAGTACGGTAGTATAAGCGCGTATTCCCAAATTTCTAATTTATTATATGTATGTTCCCTATTATATATGTATTTCTGTATGCCAATATATGTTACATACATGGATTGTATAGTTCAAGAGTATTTTGGTTGTGACAATAAATAGCAAACATTTATCATGTGATACGATTTTATATTCATATTACAAAGGCAAGAAAGATACAAGCAAAGCTATCCATTATAATTTTTTTATTATTTTATTATTATTTTTTATTTGGTTACTGCACAACAAGAATCCAGGTCCTATAATTTAATGTATAGGCCATTGGGATAGCTGGGGCTCCTAGTGGCCTAAGCCATCCCAAGAATAAAATGATGACGAAATTGCAAATGTTTCTTCAGAGCCATACTCGCACAAAGTTTAAGATGGGTGCATTCATTTATGGTGAAATGTATAAATTTTAAGAAATTCCGAATTTTTTGGTGGGAAATTAGAATGTAGTAAATTACAGTTAGCAACAAAACACGTTCATAGCTCACTTTGGAACTTTAATGCAAATAAAAGGAGTTAAGAAAAAAAATATTTGGTGTATTTCAATTTAGTTTTAGGTTTAATTTAATTTAGGAAGATGCTTTATGCACCAGATAGTGTATCCACCCATTTGTCGGATTCCGTTACAATTGGTTACCGGCTAAAAACCCATCCCTTTTCCCTCGGGGTATGATTACCACCGCGAAACCACCTTCGCACTACTTCGATGTGGACTTCACGCGATCCGTGATCATATCCTTCTAGTCTGCATCCAGATTCAAGCTTATATTAATCATGTCACAGAGTCCATGCCAACCTTTTCCATGCGGAGAACTTGTTCTACAAATCGCCCTACGGCCTCCCAGTTGCCCTCACTCTGTACCATTTACTGGATTATACTTCCCGGAGATATATGTCCAATTTCATATTCTTGCGCTGTCCGTCGTTATATCCACTGGCTACATCTACAGAATGTATGTTCGACATCATCTGCGACCTCTTCATCTTCGTAAATACAATTCTCTGAGCTACATTTCCCCCTACGATGCAGCTACTTTCGAAAATATCCGTGACTAGAGAGAATCTTCTCTCTCGCCATAACTGTAAGTCAGTTATAAGTCGGTGTGTCCATCTGCCCTGTGTCTCGTTTCTCCATTGTACCTGCCATCTAAAGGATGATACGGTCAAAATTTGGTCAATATAAACTTGACGTATTTCTTTCAATTTTGCATTTAAAAATCCTGAACACCCCTCATTTTGAAGGTGTGTGTGTGTGTAGAATGTTGCTCCTATTTTGATTTTGGAATTCACTCTTCAGTTGTCAAAATGCCGTCCAAGCAAGAAGAGCAGCGTATCAAAATATTGCTCGCGCATCGCGAAAATCCGAGCTACTCGCACGCAAAGCTGGCAAAATCGCTAAAAGTTGCCAAATCAACCGTTACAAATGTAATTAAAATATTTGGAAGTCTGGATCGGGGGGAAATCGAAAACCGGAAGCCGCTGAGACGACAACGAGAGTTGCCGGTAGTTTCAAGCGAAACCCTAACCTCTCTCTCCGAGATGCCGCAAATAAGCTGGGTGTATCGTCTACAACCGTGCATCGAGCCAAAAAACGAGCCGGACTATCGACTTACAAGAAGGTAGTGACTCCAAATCGCGATGATAAACAAAATACGACGGCCAAAGCGCGATCCCGGAGGCTGTACACGACGATGCTGACGAAGTTTTACTGCGTGGTAATGGACGACGAAACCTACGTCAAAGCCGACTACAAGCAGCTTCCGGGACAAGAGTTTTATACGGCAAAAGGAAGGGGAAAGGTACCAGATATTTTCAAGCACATAAAACTGTCAAAGTTCGCAAAGAAATATCTGGTTTGGCAAGCCATCTGTACCTGTGGCTTGAAAAGCAGCATTTTCATAGCTTCCGGGACTGTCAACCAAGAAATTTACGTAAAAGAGTGTTTGAATAAACGTCTGCTGCCTTTCCTGAAGAAACACGGTTGTTCGGATTTGGCATCCTGCCAATACGGTAAAAAGGCCATGGAGTGGTACGCCGCCAACAACGTGCAGGTGGTTCCCAAGGGCAAGAACCCTCCCAACACGCCAGAGCTCCGCCCAATTGAGAAATACTGGGCTATTGTCAAGCGGAACCTAAAGAAGACCAAAAAAACTGCTAATGACGAGCAGCAGTTCAAGGCAAACTGGCTTTCAGCGGCGAAGAAGGTGGACAAGGTGGCTGTACAAACTCTGATGGCAGGTGTCAAGCGTGAGGCCCGGCAATTCGGATTTGGAAAAGCGAAAGCCTAACTGAATATTTTTCCTGAATTTTATACTAATTGAACTTGAAAAAGAAATTTAATTTGATTTTTTAAATAAACGATTTCACCGATTTACACGCGTTTTCCCTTGACCAAATTTTGACCGTATCACCCTTTATTTGTGGTCTCTTGGTGAATTTTGGTATCTTGTTTGACCTTGAAAACCTTTTGCCGATCAATCGTCTGGAGGTCTATTCGGATCGTTCTTGCTATCACTAATGCAGATTTCGCCACTACCGTGCGGTATGCTGAAGTGATTCTCGAAGCCGTTCTCTTTACTGAAAGCAGTCTTTTCGCACTAGTCCGTTGCTGTAAGGTCGACACCCAGATCTGACATCCATAGAGGAGTATACTGTTAGTCTTCTCCATAAGTATCCTTCTTCTGTTTGGAAGAGAACCTCCTATGTTTGCCTGCTCAGTCGCGACGATACCGTAGCAGCTTTCTCCGTTGCGTACTCTATCTGTTTAGAGTATGTTAGTTTCGAGTCCAGCCTTAGTCCAAAGTACTTGATTGTCTGCTTTGCTGGGATTACCATGTCTCTGTGTACCTCTATTTCTGGAGAAAGATGCCGTGTCGTTAGTAGTAGCAGTTCGGCCTTTTGTAAGTCATACATCATAGGCGGAGTTTACGTTGAGCCTCTTCCGTATTTCTCACCCCTATCACGCGGCCATGCATCGTATGTCGCATTCCACAGATCTGGCCCAAGGATTATGTTAGGTTAGGTGGCAGGCCGATGTATCGGGCACGCTTATACTATTCAGTCCATTGTGATACCACATTGGTGAACTTCCCTCTTATCACTGAGAGCTGCCCGATTCCATGTTAAGCTCAATGACAAGGGACCTCCTTTTTATAGCCGAGTCCCAACGGCGTTCCACATCGCAGTGAAACGAATTAGAGAAGCTTTGAAACCCTCAGAAATGTCACCAGCATTAATGAGGTGGCATAATCCACCGCTGAAAAACTTTTTGGTGTTCGGTCGAAGAGAGAATCGAACCCTTGACCTTGTGTATGCAAGGCGGGCATGGTTAGGTTAGGTTATGTTATGTGGCAGCCCGATGTATCGGGCTCGCTTAGACTATTCAGTCCATTGTGATACCACATTGGTGAACTTCTCTCTTATCACTGAGTGCTGCCCGACTCCATGTAAAGCTCAATGACAAGGGACCTCCTTTTTGTAGCCGAGTCCTAACGGCGTTCCACATCGCAGTGAAACGAATTAGAGAAGCTTTGAAACCGTTAGAAATGTCACCCGCATTAATGAGGTGGCATAATCCAACGCTGAAAAACTTTTTGGTGTTCGGTCGCAGCAAGAATCGAACCCATGGCCTCGTGTATGCAAGGCGGGCATGCTAACCATTGCACCGAGGTGGCTCCACTAATGCAGCTTCTGCCATTATACCGTGCGGTATGCTGAAGTGGTTCTCAGAGCCGTTCTCTTTACTGAAAGCAGTCTTTTCACTTTAGTCCGTTGCTGTAAGGTCGACACCCAGATCTGATATCCATAGAGGAGTATACTGTTAGTATCCTCGATAGAGACCTCCTATGTTTGCCATCAGCCTGCTCAGTCGCGACGATATCGTTGCAGATTTCTCCGTTGCGTACTCTAACTGTTTAGAGTACGTTAGTTTCGAGTCCAGCCTTAGTTCAAAGTACTTGATTGACTGCATTGCTGGGATTACCATGTCTATGTGTATCTATATTTCTAGAGGCAGATGCTGTGTCGTTAGTAGTAGCAGTTCGGTCTTTTCTAAGCTATGCATCATAGTTTGGCGGAGTTTACGTTGAGCCTCTTCCGTATTTCTCGCCCTTATCACGCGGCCATGTCATCAGCGCAGCCAAGAAGAAAGTTATCGCCTGGCTTGGGTGTCTTAAGTATTTCGTCGTATGTCGCATTCCACAGATCTGGCCCAAGGATTAGGTTAGGTGGCAGCCCGATGTATCAGGCTCGCTTAGACTATTCAGTCCATTGTGAAACCACATTGGTGAACATCTCTCTTATCACTGAGTGCTGCCCGATTCCATGTTAAGCTCAATGACAAGGGACCTCCTTATTATAGCCGAGTCCAAACGGCGTTCCATATTGCAGTGAAACCACTTAGAGAAGCTTTGAAACCCTCAGAAATTTCACCAGCATTACTGAGGTGGGATAATCCACCGCTGAAAAACTTTTTGGTGTTCGGTCGAAGCTAGAATCGAACCCATGACCTTGTGTATGCAAGGCGGGTATGCTAACCATTGCACCACGGTGGCTCCACTAATGCAGCTTCCCCCAATACCGTGCGGTATGCTGAAGTGATTCTCAGAGCTGTTCTCTTTACTGAAAACAGTATTTTCACTCTAGTCCGTTGCTGTAAGGTCGACACCCAGATCTGACATCCATAGAGGAGTATACTGTTAGTATCCTCCATAGAGACCTTCTATGTGTGCCATCAGCCTGGTCAGTCGCGAAGATATCGTAGCAGCTTCCTATCTATCTGTTTAGAGTATGTTAGTTTCGAGTCCAGCCATAGTCCAATGTACTTGATTGACTGCTTGGCTGGGATTACCATGTCTATGTGTATCTCTATTTCTAGAGGCAGATGCCGTGTCGCTAGTAGTAGCAGTTCGGTCTTTTGTAAGCTATGCATCATAGTTTGGCGGAGTTTACGTTGAGCCTCTTCCGTATATCTCGCCCTTACACGCGGCCATGTCATCAGCACAGCCAAGAAGAAACTTATCGCCTGGCTTGGGTGTCTTAAGTATTTCGTCGTATGTCGCATTCCAGAGATCTGGTCTAATGATTAGGTTATGTTAGGTGGCAGCCCGATGTATTAGGCTCACATAGACTATTCAGTCCATTGTGATATCACATTGGTGAACTTCTCTCTTATCACTGAGTGCTGCCCGATTCCATGTTAAGCTCAATGACAAGGGACCTCCTTTTCATAGCCGAGTCCGAACGGCGTTCCACATTGCAGTGAAACCACTTAGAGAAGCTTTGAAGAAATGTCACCAGCATTACTGAGGTGGGATAATCCACCGCTGAAAAACTTTTTGGTGTTCGGTCGAAGCAAGAATCGAACCCATGACCTTGTGTATGCAAGGCGGGCATGCTAACCATTGCACCGCGGTGGTCTTGTGGACAGACCCACAACAGTCCTGATGGCCTCGTCAAGTCTTGGTTTGATGAGCCGCTTGAATAGTTTTACAACTGTGTCCAGCATAAACAATGGCCTGTACGACGCTAGCGATGCTTGGTCGCACTTGCCCTTACTGATACGAACTAAACTTTATTTTTTTCAAACATTAGCCTTCTCTTAGGCAGGTGATGAACACATCAAGTAGTTTCGGGTCGCTTGGTTTCTATTTCCTTAAATATCTCTGGGCGTGTACAGTCAGGACCATATTTTGCGGTATTTTGCAGTTCCTCTGTTGTAAAGACAGAGATGTTAGTTAGCACTTCTGTCTCGTTCTTGTCTTCTATGATCTCATGTCTTGTGAATAAAGTTTCCACGATGTTTCACATTTCATTCTCGTCCATCTTGTGCACTGGATTTCTCATGCCGAATTTTTGCACTATTTGGTATCCTAGTCCCCAAAGACTAGTGTTTATGTCTAATCTTATCTTTTGCCATTTATCCCTCTTGCTCTTACTTATACTGTCATGTTATCGTTACCTAGGCCTCTTTGTACGCATTGTGTTCTGATGGTCGCTTCGTTTCTAGTATTTTCTATTCCCATATCTTCGGAATAATGATCTCATATACAAAAGAAACATACGGAATGGTGGTGGGTTACCGGAATATAGCTGTTGTAGTGCCAATGTTCGCAACTGTCATGCCTATCCTTGCGATCGTATCTGGAATCCTCCTTCTTTTTGGGTCTGTAGTTCTCCTTGCCCACTCAATCGCCCGTAAGTTGATGTCCCCCGTTATAGATCGCATTGTCTGAGTCGTGACAAGTTCTCGAAGTCATTCAACAATCGATTAACAGGTTGGCTATATAATTAAGTTTAAAGTTTCTATAGAAATAAAATTTTGACAAAATTTTCTATAGAAATAAAATTTTTACAAAATTGTCTATAGAAATAAAATTTTGACAAAATTTTCTATAGAAATAACATTTTGGTAGATTATTTTTGACTCGAGTGGCAACCATGAATATGAACCGATATGGACCAATTTTTGTGTGATTGGGGATCCGCTATATATAACTATAGACCGATATGGACCAATCTTGGCATGGATATTAGCGGCCTTATACTAACACCACGTTGCAAATTTCAAACGGATTGGATGAATTTCGCTCCTCCAAGAGGCTCCGGAGATCAAATCTGGGGAACGGTTTATATGGGGGCTATATATAATTATGGACCGATATGGACCAATTCTTGCGTGTTTGTTAGAGATCACATTTTAAAACCATGTTCCAAATTTCAACCATATCGGATGAATTTTGCTCCTCCGGAGGACAAATCTGGGAACCGATTTATATGGGGGCTATATATAATTATAGACCGATATGGACCAATTGAGGCATGGTCATTAGAGAACATATACCAACACCATATACCGAATTTCAGCCGGATCGGATGAAATTTTCGTTTCTTAGAGGGTCCGCAAGCCAAATCGGGGGATCGGTTTATATGGGGGCTATATATAATTATAGACCGATATGGACCAATTTTTTCATGGTCATTAGCGAATATATACCAATACCATGTACCAAATTTCAGCCGGATCGGATGAAATTTGCTTCTCTTAGAGTCTCCGCAAGCCAAATCGGGAGATCGGTTTATATGGGGGCTATATATAATTACGGTGCGATGTGGACCAATTTTTGCATGGTTGTTAGAGACCATATACTAACACCATATACCAAATTTCAGCCGGATCGGATGAAATTCATTTCTCTTTGAGCAATCGCAAGCCAAATTTGGGGGTCCGTTTATATGGGGGCTATACGTAAAAGTGGACCGATATGGCCCATTTGCAATACCATCCGACCTACATCAATAACAACTACTTGTGCCAAGTTTCAAGTCGATAGCTTGTTTCGTTCGGAAGTTAGCGTGATTTCAACAGACGGACGGACGGATGGGCGGACATGCTCACATCGACTCAGAATTTCACCACGACCCAGAATATATATACTTTATGGGGTCTTAGAGCAATATTTCGATGTGTTACAAACGGAATGACAAAGTTAATATACCCCCATCCTATGGTGGAGGGTATAAAAATAACAATCTTTGTAATACTAACAAAGTTTGTCATTAAAATTGAGTCAAAGAACTTTAACAATTTTTTTTTTTTCAAAAAATCAATACCAATTTTTATGAGATTGACGCAAATGTTGGTTTGCAGTAAACCAACTCTTTTGTTGTTTGAATATCAAGTACTTCAAATTATAAATGATATAAATATTTTCCAATAACTTTGTAGCCTAAAGTTTAAAAAATAAGCCTGCACTGTTAGAAAAATATGTTTTTCATATGTTCCGATATAAACAAAATGTGTTTCGGGCACGATTTTAAACCACAATATATTTAAGTGCGAACATGTAATTTTCCTAAACTAACACTAAATGTTTGGGACATCTATGTTAATATGTTAGAATATATTATGTTTGGGGCATGAATGTTTCATAAAAATCATATGTGTGAATATAAACATATATAAATTTACAAATTTCGACTAAACATACATATTTTGTGATATTTTATTCAAAGCGACAGCGAGAGTATAGAGAGAAATAGAGATGGAAACCGGGAGAGTTGACGAAAGATATCAATATAACACAGCAAAAGAGTCAAAAGAGAACAATTTCTGTGAAACCGCTTGTATGTTGTTTCGGAAAACTGTTTTATGATAAGGCCAAAAATTTGATATGTTTAAGTCTAAATATTATTTAATTTGAATAAAGAGAATATAAATTCTGAACCAAGAGAATAGACATTTGAAAAACAAACAGCTTATGTTTTCGCCTTGAGAGCAGCATTTTATGTATGTGTGGACATGTGTTTTGTTTATCATTTTGGCATTATGGGCACAATTTTTTTCTTGGTTCGTTAAAAGAAATCAGGGGTCTTCATAAAAATAACGAAAGGGCACTATACTCTTTTTAGAGTTGGGACAGTAAAATGAAATAAGGAGGAAATAGTGAAAAATTACACAGTAAAATGTAAAAAAACAAACTTTAGTTCCTCTTTATTAAAAAGTAGTCCACGAGGAGTTGACGGACACCATCAAATATAAAAGCGGGCATTAAGTTCGAGTTTTACAGCTAAAACAATTTAAAAAGTTTATTTTCTTTAAAATGAATTATTAAAGAAAAATAAAAGGAATTTTAGAGCGATGGTGTTAAATGCTAGTAAAAAACTATTCACTCCTAAATAAATTTATGTTTATATTATAAAATTATGTATGTATGTTTATACTCGACTCCACGTTCTTCTTTTGTTAGTTTTTGAATTCCTTCCCAATTTTAAAGTTTTGTACAAAAACAGTTTTTTATTACAAGATTGTTATTTTTGCAATAAAAAATAATATTTTATCCAAAAATCAGTCAATTTCGTTTATATCAAGCACTGCTACTGACTATAAATCTTTAATAACGCACATTTCGAAGTTTCATTTAAAAAAAATGAATATAGTATAAATATAAATGTGTAAATTAAAAAAAAATGTTCGGTCGGAGCAGGGATTGAACCCACGACCCTTTGCATGCAAGGCAGACATGCTAACCACTGCTCCACGTGGCAAACAAATGTATGTTTCTGTTAAATAATGTTATGTTTGCATGGGCTCGTGGGCGCTGCAAACTATGCTATATAAATGTAACTTAAAACGATAATTATCTACTGGTGACTATAACAGCTACGTAGCCCAGTGGATAGTGTGTTGGCTTACAAACTGTATGGTCCTCGGTTCGATTCTCCATGCAGGCGAAAGGTAAAATTTAAAAAATTTATAAAAGTGAATAATTTCTTCAACATTATTTGTATTACAGAAAAAGGTGCCAATAACTAAAAAATTTCGTGGAAGTGAAAATTACGAGTATGTTAGGGAATGAGCACAATCGTGTTTGGGAAAAATTCTTCCAAGCATATAATATTTTTGGCTCAAAATGCTTCCAAACATATAATATGTTCACATAAAACAAAAATATTAATGTTTCGGAAGTATGCAATAATATATGCGTTTCCTGCAAAATATGTTTGGAACATATGTTAAAGAAGCGATTTTTTTTGAGGGTGTGCAATAGTCTTAATATAAGACAATGTCGAGTGGTTGGAGCAAAGCAAATTTGTTTGCAGCAACTACACCCTCAAAAAAAATCGCTTCTTTAACATATGTTCCAAACATATTTTCACTTCCACGAAATTTTTTAGTTATTGGCACCTTTCTCTGTAATACAAATAATGTTGAAGAAATTATTCAATTTTATAAATTTTTTAAATTTTACCTTTCGCCTGCACGGAGAATCGAACCGAGGACCATACAGTTTGTAAGCCAACACACTATCCACTGGGCTACGTAGCTGTTATAGTCACCAGTAGATAATTATCGTTTTAAGTTACATTTATATAGCATAGTTTGCAGCGCCCACGAGCCCATGCAAACATAACATTATTTAACAGAAACATACATTTGTTTGCCACGTGGAGCAGTGGTTAGCATGTCTGCCTTGCATGCAAAGGGTCGTGGGTTCAATCCCTGCTCCGACCGAACATTTTTTTTTTTTTTTTTTTTTTAATTTACACATTTATATTTATACTATATTAATTTTTTTAAATGAAACATCGAAATGTGCGTTATTAAAGATTTATAGTCAGTAACAGTGCTTGATATAAACGAAATTGACTGATTTTTGGATAAAATATTATTTTTTATTGCAAAAATAACAATCTTGTAATAAAAAACTGTTTTTGTACAAAACTTTAAAATTGGGAAGTAATTCAAAAACTAACAAAAGAAGAACGTGGAGTCGAGTATAAACATACATACATAATTTTATAATATAAACATAAATTTATTTAGGAGTGAACAGTTTTTTACTAGCATTTAACACCATCGCTCTAAAATTCCTTTTATTTTTCTTTAATAATTCATTTTAAAGAAAATAAACTTTTTAAATTGTTTTAGCTGTAAAAGTCGAACTTAATGCCCGCTTTTATATTGGATGGTGTCCGTCAACTCCTCGTGGACTACTTTTTAATAAAGAGAAACTAAACTTTGTTTTTTTACATTTTACTGTGTAATTTTTCACTATTTCCTCCTTATTTCATTTTACCGTCCCAACTCGAAACAGAGTATAGTGCCCTTTCGTTATTTTTATGAAGACCCCTGATTTCTTTTAACGAATCAAGAAAAAAATAATGCCAAAATGATAAACAAAACACATGTTCACACATACATAAAATGCTGCTCTCAAGGCGAAAACATAAGCTGTTTGTTTTTCAAATGTCTATTCTCTTGGTTCAGAATGTATATTCTCTTTATTCAAATTAAATAATATTTAGACTTAAACATATCAAATTTTTGGCCTTATCATAAAACAGTTTTCCGAAACAACATACAAGCGGTTTCACAGAAATTGTTCTCTTTTGACTCTTTTGCTGTGTTATATTGATATCTTTCGTCAACTCTCCCGGTTTCCATCTCTATTTCTCCCTATACTCTCTCTGTCGCTTTGAATAAAATATCACAACATATGTATGTTTAGTTGAAATTTGTAAATTTATATATGTTTGTATTCACACATATGATTTTTATGAAACATTCATGCCCCAAACATAATATATTCTAACATATTAACATAGATGTCCCAAACATTTAGTGTTAGTTTAGGAAAATTACATGTTCGCACTTAAATATATTGTGGTTTAAAATCGTGCCCGAAACACATTTTGTTTATATCGGAACATATGAAAAACATATTTTTCTAACAGTGTACATTTGTTTTGTTTTCTCACATATTTGAATAATAATAATAATCCGTTCACTTAATTGAATGCTATATACAATCTTACCGATTTGATTATCACCGATGAGTTAATTCCCTCCTATGCCCCAAGTATTGAGTTTAATATATCATTGCAATTTTTTGAATACCAGAAGATGGTAGGCACCTATGAAGTATGCGGATCCTTTGATTAGTCTGAAAAAAGTTGAAAATTACAAAAAAACACTTTAGTTAAGCAAATATTTATTCCATTTATATGATTTTTCTTTATTTTAAATATATAGATATAATTGAAACTGTCGAGCCGAATTGACGTGAGTTTCTTTATTGTTCAACTTCAGGGTCCAATAGTTGACCAAAGAATTGGGAAATTACCCGTAGTTATAAAGTATTTTCTTTAAGAGTAAGTGTTAGGTTAGGTTAGATTGAAAAGAGGATCCGGGTTCCCCGGTTTATCGTCGGCTAACATACACCTAAGTCAGTATTCCGCTGATTGTGCCCTCTAACTTCGTTTCTCCATCGTATCCTTCTTTTATTCCAGGAACTCTGTGCCCCTAACGAACTCCCTAAGTTGCTGGGCCAGATGCCGCATCACCTCTTCACTGATATGGTTAATTTTTTGCTTAGTGACGGCAAAGATAGTGTTCCACGGTCTTATCATCCTCAAAACACGCCCTACATGCACCATCCTCTGCCGGTTCTAATGACAGAGCACCTCTTAATTCCAAGTGCCCGTTGGTTATACACACGGCCCTGACTGTTGTCCCACTTTCCTTGAGTAGTTCTTCAAACTTTTTATACCCTCCACTATAGGATGGGGGGTATATTAACTTTGTCATTCCATTTGTAACACATCGAAATATTGCTCTAAGACCCCATAAATTATATATATTCTGGGTCGTGGTGAAATTCTGAAGCGATCTAAGCATGTCCGTCCGTCCGTCTGTTGAAATCACGTTAACTTCCGAACGAAACAAGCTATCGACCTGAAACTTGGCACAAGTAGTTGTTATTGATGTAGGTCGGATGGTGTTGCAAATGGGCCACATCGGACCACTTTTACGTATAGCCCCCATATAAACCGACGCTAAGATTTGGTTTGCGGAACCTCTTGGAGGAGCAAAATTCATCCGATCCGGTTGATATTTGGTGCATGATGTTAGTATATGCTCTCTAACAACCATACAAAAATTTGTCAATATCGGTCCATAATTATATATAGCCCCCATATAAACCAATCCCAAGATTTGGGGTGCGGAGCCTCTAAGAGAAGCAAATTCCATCCGATCCGGCTGAAATTTGGCACATGGTGTTAATATATGGCCTCTAACAACCATGCAAAAATTCTTACGCATCGGTCTATAATTATATATAGGCCCCATATAAACCGATCCCCAGATTTGACCTCCGAAGCCTCATGAATGAGCAAAATTCATCCGATTCGGTTGAAATTTGGTACATGGTGTTAATATATGGTCTCTACTAACCGTTCAAAAATTGGTCCACATCGGTCCATAATTATATATAGCCCCCATATAAACCGATCCCCCGATTTGATTTGCGGAGCCTCTAAAAGAAGCAAATTTCATTCGATCCGGCTGAAATTTGGTACATGGTGTTAGTATATGCTCTCTAACAACCATGCAAAAATTTGTCAATATCGGTCCATAATTATATATAGCCCCAATATAAACCGATCCCAAGATTTGGCGTGCGGAGCCTCTAAGAGAAGCAAATTCCATCCGATCCGGTTGAAATTTGGTACATGGTGTTAATATATGGTATCTAACAATATATAGGCCCCATATAAACCGATCCCCAGATTTGGCCTCCGAAGCCTCATGGATGAGCAAAATTCACCCAATCCGGTTGAAATTTGGTACGTGGTGTTAGTATATGGTCTCTAACAACCATGCGAAACTTGGTCCATAGCGGTCTTAATTATATGTAACCCCCATTTAAACCGATCCCCAGATTTGACCTCCGGAGCTCTTGGAGGAGCAAAATTCATCCGATCCGGTTGAAATTAGGTATGCGGTGAAATTTGGTACATTGCGCTAGTATATGGTCACTAATAGCCATGCCAAAATTGGTCCATATCGGTCTATAGAAAATTTTGTCAGGATTTTATTACTATAGAAAATTTTGTCAACATTTTATTTCTATAGAAAATTTTGTCAAGATTTTATTTCTATAGAAAATTTTGTCAAGCTGAGTTATATACGTATTTAATCGGCCTTTTTTGTTTAATATATACCCCGTATGGACTAACTTACAATTGAGAAGACGGTGTTAAGAAGTTTTAAGATACCTTGTCATCGGCAAGTGTTACCGCAACCCAAGTAATTCGATTGTGGACGACAGTCTTTAGTACCAGTTTCTATGCAATCCCTGGTGGAGGGTACATAGGATTCGGCCTGGACGAACTTACGGCCGTATATAATTGTTCTTGTTTGAGTCCCCCATAATATTTTCGTAGTCCTTCCGACCGTTATATTGATCCACATCGCTTTAATTGTCTCCCGGGTCCGTTCAGCCCAACTCGACCTGTGTTACCTCTATGGGATTTGGATTTTCTTAAGTTCATTTCCTTTCATTTGCCTGTACGTTTCCTCTTATTCCGACATGGTCCGTGTACCTATATGATGCGGATCCTGACGAATTGTTTGTTATTGCACTCCGTCATTGTTCCCATTATGGCACACACTTCTGGATTATACTGTGGCCCAGTAATCGGTATAAGAACCCAGTCACTTTTTCTCACACATCTTCAATCCATCGGTGCAGCAGTTATTTCTCTGTGGTAACTTTTCTGGGGTTCCATTATTCCAAGTCCAAAGCAAATGCATGAATACCTCCTGATCCTGAATCGATATTAGACAGATTAAAGGAATCGAATCCAGATCTTCCCACTGGAAAGTTGACCGTTGGAATAACGTGTAAGGGCAAAAGTTGCCAGCTCGTTTTTACCCCCAAAAGCCATTATTGTCTTTCTAATATTATTATTACTTTGTTTATAATATTAGTGAAGAATAATGTATGTATGTTATGCTATTTAATTATTATTTTCTCTTATTTACTTAAAGCAAAAGTCAATAACGTTTTCTTTGAATTTAGATGTTTGAAAAGATAGGATAACGCTATCTGTGGGATTTGGAAAGCAGCAAGCAGTCAGCTGTTTGTGGCAACAGCTGTGCGTGCGTGCATGGGCGACTAAACAGCTATAAAAGGTGTAGCAAAAGCAGTTGGTTGGCGATCGCCAAAGAGGTAAGACCTAATTTTAGTTGAGGCCGAGCTTCAATTAAAATTAACACAAACCTCAAAGAGGATCTCCCACCCAGTGCAGCTCGGCCAGGGAAGTATAATATTCATCTGACATACTCCCCTCCATCGGCGAAGTATAATCTTCGTCTGATACTCTCCTTCCCCCTCCATCGGCGAAGTATAATCCTGGTCTGACACCCCTCTCCTTCCCCCTTTTTCTACGCGAAGTATAAACTTTGTCTGACCCACTCTCCTTCCCCTTTTTCTCAGCGAATTTTAATCTTTGTCTGATCCTCTCTCCTTCCCCAACATCAGCGAATTATACTCTTCGTCTGACACAACTGTCCTTCCCCCTTTTTCTCAGAGAAGTATAATCTTCGTCTGACACACTTCCCTCCATCAGCGAAGTATAATCTTCGTCTAACACACTCCCCTCTGCGAATTATAATCTTCGTGAGACATTCTCCAGCTCTCCGGTCTGCAAAGTATAATCTTCGTCAGACGAAATCCATTCCCCGCTCCTGCGAAGTACGAGCTTCGTTAGTCGCACTGTGTTCCCGATATCCGTGTCGCCAGCTGTAGGAGACATACCCCGAGTTCCGGCCGTCCATCCGCAGCCCTGTGGAGAGTGATTCCATGTGCCAACTGGTCTAGTGATTGTATATTTGTAATTAGTGTGTGATTTAATTAGTATAAACCGTTTGTTAAATAAATAGTCGTATCTGTGTTATAAAGAAATGTGCAGTGTATCTCTCTCTCTGGAAGTCCAATAAAAATAAATGGTTTGTAACGACCCTGAAACCCGCTGAGTCTATCCTGGCTAATAGTGTTGAAAACATATCGTTACAAACGTAGATGGTCCAATGCGCCATGCGGTGTTTATATTGCAGACTCATTTTTTGCCATATCTAGCCAAGTCACCGGCCATGTGGGCTATGGCTTCCATTATACTTTGAAATGAAGGTATAGAAAAGCGAGCAGCCGAAGGATCCCGAAGTGGACAAGCCCCTTTCAAAGGCAGAAGTGAACACATCTTCTAACGAAGTCGAAAGAGACATCAATCCATCAGGTATGGAATAACATCATATGCTGGGAGTTTCTACAGTCTCCGAGGATTGTTGCGAGAGTCACCAAGATTTTGATAACTCAATCGAGACGGCTGATGTAACGGTTGTTGAAAATTGTTCTCCAGATAAATATTTACCATTGTAAGGCTGTGCTTAACCAAGAGAATTTTTTAGCTAGCATCTGCAGCATCTGGTGAAAATTTTTCTGAAGGAACCGTGGAGCTATCAAAATTCTCAACCATCGGCCATGACATTGATCGCGCAAAAATCTTTTGCTTACATTGGGTAGGGAGCCACCGTGGTGCAATGGTTAGCATGCCCGCCTTGCATACGCAAGGTCGTGGGTTCGATTCCTGCTACGACCGAACACCAAAATGTTTTTCAGCGGTGGATTATCCCACCTCAGTAATGCTGGTGACATTTCTGAGGGTATCAAAGCTTCTCTAAGTGGTTTCACTGGAATGTGGAACGCCGTTCGGACTCGGCTATAAAAAGGAGGTCCCTTGTCATTGATCTTAACATGGAATCAGGCATCACTCAGTGATAAGAGAGAAGTTCACCACTTTGGTATCACAATGGACTGAATAGTCTAAGTGAGCCTGACACATCGGGCTGCCATATAACCTAACCTAACCTACATTGGGTAGGTATAGTGGCAGCAAGATATTTTCAGGCTCACTTAGACTATTCAGTCCATTGTGATACCACAGTTGTGAACTTCTCTGTTATCACTGAGTGCTGCCCTATTCTATGTTAAGCTCAATGACAATATACCTTTTTTTTATAGCCGAGTCCGAACGGCGTTCCACATTGCAGTGAACCCACTTAGAGAGGCTTTGAAACACTTAGAAATGTCACCAGCATTACAGAGGTGGGATAATCCACCGCTGAAAAACTTTTTAGTGTTTGGTCGAAACTGCGTTCGAACCCCCGACAGTGTATGCAAGGTGGGCATGCTAACCATTGCACTACGGTGATTCCCTACGAAACTTCAAGAAAACTATGAAAATTATATTACATTCAGGGTATCTAGGAGGAACGAATAATGTCCTAGCGGACGTTTTTCCTCCACTTTCTTCTTATCTTTACAGGATTGAGGTCAAATATGATTAACTATGGCGAAGTCTTTGGGTATCTTCGCAAGGTTGCAAAGAAACCTAGTTGATATGGGACGAAAAGAACCGGAGAAACTGCAAAATTTTAATGGCGATGAACAGAGAAGAATTGCGGCTTTTGAATGGCATCATAACAGGACATTAGACGCTTGGGAAACACATGGTAACAATCGGCCTTAAAGATGATGATATCTGTAGATGGTGTGTTGATTCGGAAGTTACGGAAGACTCGTACCACTTCCTGTGTCAGTGTCCAGCATTATCCATTAGAAGAAACAAGAGACTGGGTTCCTTCTTCTTTCAGGCTCTCATTGATCTGCGGGAGTGCAGCTTAAGCAACATACTTGCCTTTATCAAGGTCTTTGGTTGGTTGTTCTAAGATTTCTTTTATAGAAGACGGACAAGTGGAAGTTCTGGGACTATTTCAAAGGGGACCGCATCGGAAGGAAGAAACTGGAAAGATTACATCGAGGAATCACAATGGACCTATAGTGGTCTTAGTGGACATCAATTCAACACAAAATTGATGTCATCCTCTACAACCTAACCTAACCTTCTGAAGAATAGTTGGCTCCAACAAAAGTATGTTATATACGTAACGCATTATCGAAAGTTGGCAAGGAAGTTTTGGAAGTAGTTATATTCAGATATGCTTCTAAAAGAATGAGACTAAATATGCTACCATTTTCATGTCTGAATAATTGATTCAGTATCAGCGCCTTCGTAATAAGAACTTTTCCTTTTGTTTTTTTATATATATGCATATATCGAAATATCGACAGTATATACTTTATATTAATGGATCCAGTAAAAGTACTGAGTACTAAGAATCATATCAATAATTAACCGCTAAGCCTCACAGGGGGCTCTTAGCAAGAAACAAAAAATGTTATGCCTCGTTAACTTAATCGTTTGCCTATGGAATTTTCCTACTACAAGGTGAAATCG
The DNA here is from genome assembly GCF_050003625.1 of Haematobia irritans. Classification (NCBI taxonomy): domain Eukaryota; kingdom Metazoa; phylum Arthropoda; class Insecta; order Diptera; family Muscidae; genus Haematobia; species Haematobia irritans. The sequence continues at coordinate 107,472,423 of NC_134401.1, read as the reverse complement.
ACTAAGTACTTTTTAATGGGAAAGAGGTCATATAAATAAATTACGAGTATATGCAACTGAAAGTTTGAATTGGACCGAATGTTAAGTACTCTCCATCAAATATTGCATACAAGAAATCTTTCTCTGGCAGATTTGAGGAACAAAAATCCCTAGGAATGTTCGGTTAAAAAAGTGCGGTTTCAGAACTTTACTTTTACAATGTGAGGTCACATGTGAGGTCTAGATCAGATTCTGGATATAAGAATTAGAAACGTATTTGGGCCATCCTAGCAAGCATTCCACGATGTTGGTACTCCCTAAGAAGTTCTATCTCATTGTCTTTGGAATATTGCTGCAAAGAGTCTTTTGTTCCCAGATTCATTTGGAGATATCATAAAGAGAGCACTGTGGATGATTTGGAAGGGCGAGGGAGAATTAATTGCGATGACCTACAACTACACCTTGTGCTCAATATTTAAGAAATGTCGCTGCTAAAACCAATAAGTGTAAGTTAGCTATACACTGCAGTGCTTAGACTTTAACCCTAGAAAGCTTAACCTACTGAAAATTAAGTATAGGATAAACAAACGTCTCTGGGACGTATCATAGTTTATCATCATGGTGACAATATTTTTGGACTTTTTTTTAATTTTTGTACTTACACAGATTCCTTATACAAATCCTTATTATTTAAATAATAAGGATTTATTTATTGTGAAACAAAAAAATCACATTTTCAGTGAGATAGAACGACAAACTAACAAATGCATACGTCTCTTAGACGTATATTAGCTCTCTAGGGCTAACAAAATTGTTATGCTGGTGTGGTTTAGGATTCAGCACTTCAGCAATCGACTCTCCAGGCGTGTTTAGAACAATTTCAGTCACGAGCATCGTTGTGTATATCAAGCGCACTCATCAAGACAGTTAGAGATTCCATTAATGTCATTTTGCATCTAGACATAGCTTTGGACATATTAACCAAACATTAAGCTGGACTAACGACTGTAAGACCACTAACAATGCCAGGAACAAGTTCTGTGGCCTAGCCAAGAGATATTACAAAAATATTCAATCAATCAACGAAAATTTCATTGCCAAGAAAGATAGTCTCGTTGCCTCTTCCCAACAGATCAAACTTCTCTGCAGAAATGGTTTTACCACATTGTCCTGCTACACTGTCTTTAGATAGGACAGATAACGGAAGGACGGTGAGGGAATATTATTCGTTGTCCATTATGCTGTGAAATAAAGACCAAGGCCACGACCGATCTCCATTCGGCACTGTAGGGGATAACTATCACTATTAGAGAGACTGATAAATATGTATTAAAAAACACAGTCCTTTTCGATACGGTTTGCTAGACCTGATACAAAACCATCCTATTAGGCAGTCTCAATGAAAGTTGGTCTTCTGGGCTGCAATATGACGCGAGGATGAAATATATAAGTATCACGGGGATCGGTATCATAAAGGAAGACCACCCGACGGTATACTGTCGAAGCTCCCCGGTCATAGCTTTTTAAGCTCTGACCTCCTTGGTATGTCGACGAGCATTGGATTCAGACCAACTCCCAATTAAGGTAATGATAGAAATTATGGCAAACATCATCATTCCAGAGAAGAGAACGTCCATGAACTTTGGTAAAGCTACCTGGTAGCTATTTAGCATGATATTAGAAACATGTTTGTCTTTACCTCACTAGCAGCATTAGCGGCCACGCCAGCTGGAAAAAAGAACTTCGCGATGTCTTGACAAGAGCGTGCAAAAGATGCATTCGTAAAGGCATTTATTTGAAGCATATTGGGGGAGAGCGCCAACCACCTGACCCACATAACGGTGTCTTGCCGAAGCTATCTGTCAGTCACCTTTGTTAGCTCCGACCTTGTTGGGCCATGAATTCGGACCACCTCCCGATTACGGAAATGATTGACACTGAGGCAAACACCATCATTCACGAGAAGAGAACGTTTATCAACTTTGGTGAAACTAACTGGGTACCAACGTTACAGGCAGCACTATCTGGAAAAAAGATCTTGGTGGTGTCTTGACAAGAGTGTGCAAAAGATGCATTACCGAAGACATTAATTTATAGCACCTTGGGCGAGACAAAGAAACGAATCAAAAGATTCACCTTCATTGGTCGTACGCGTATCGCTTATAAGGCCTCTGTGTGAGAAACCTCAAAGCGGTGGAAAATACTGCGGTATGGATTGTAACCGCTGTTGTCACACCAAGACAGCATGCAGCTTGATTCTAGAATGCAGCTTGATTCTAGAATGCCTTCGGTAAGGCAACATTGAGAACTCCTCAATAACCAGCATCTGAAAAAGGGCAGTGAAGTAAACCACCGAAATTATGCCACTTCCAGAAATGCATCCTCTGAAAGATCCAAGGAAATCAAATGGCAAGAGCCTGTAAACGATGCATTACTGAAGACATTGGTTTGAAGCACCTTGGGAGAGGCAAAGGGACGATTCAAAAGATTTACGTTCTTTGGTCGAACCCGTATCGCTTATTAGGCCTCCGCATGGACTTCGTGGATTAACGGAAACCTATGGAGAAACCTCAAGGCGGTGCAAACTCCTGCAATTTAGATTACAACCAGGACAGCATTTGCACCTTCTCCCCAAAATGGTTTAAGTGATTCAACACTGAGAACTCTTCACCAACCAGCATCTGATAAAGCGCTGTGGATCAAACCACCCAAATCATGTCACTTCTAGGAAATTAAGTTTGTTAGGCACCAATAGTGATGAGGGAATAACGGAAGGATTCCACGCGAAGACTATCTCGTCCTACCAGCGCTATTTCAGCTACGATCTGAAATAGCACTGATCCTGATACCTACCTCTTACTTTTGAACCCGGCAATTTAAGATGAACGCCCGAAGTGTGTCCATTTGCCTCACATCAATATTCATACTTCGTGCGTTCAAAGAACTCATTCATTCATTGATCGTTATCTACAGCGCAGATTGCAACCAGTTGTCACACCAAGACACCGGAGCAGACTATGTAGCCGTCTCTCATTGTCGTTAAATCTAGATTAGTGCTATTTCAGCTAAAATCTGGTATCGTCAGGTACCTAACCAGTTACCTCTTACTTCTGAATCCGGCAATTCAAGATGAACGCCCGAAGTGTGAATATTTCCCACACATCATGAGACATCTCTTCTTGACATCCCTGCCTTAACGAAACCGAATGGAGAAACCTCAAAGTAGTACAAAATACAGCACTATGGATTGCAACCAGTTGTCACACCAAGACTCCGGAACAGCATCTGCAACTTGACTCCAAAATGCTTTCGGTGAGGCAACATTGACAACTCCTCACCAACCAGCTTCGGATAAAGTCCAGTGGAGTGGAGCCACCCAAACTATGGCACTTCCGGAAAGGCATCCTCCGAAAGAACCAAGGAAATCAGTGTTGATTTCTGAAAACAATAAATAAATAACCCAATCGGCACCAATACTCCAGACGAAATAAGGACGACATTTGAGGTGGCAGTGACTCAGTAGACTACCTCGTCCCATCAGTAAAACATTGTAGTGGGGGAAGACCACCGAATGTCAGCGAATATTAAAGAGAGACTATGTAGCCTTCTCTCATTGTCGTTAAATCTAGATTATTGTTATTCCATCAAAAATCTGGTATCGTCAGGTACCTATCCAGTTACCTCTTACTTCTGAGTCCGATAGTTCAAGATAAACGCCCGAAGTGTGAACATTTCCCACACAGCATGAGACATCTCTTCTTGAAATCCTTGCTTTAACGAAACCGAATGGAGAAACCTCAAAGCAGTACAAAATACAGCACTATGGATTGCAATCGGTTGTCACACCAAGACCCCGGGACAGCATCTGCAGCTTGACTCCAAAATGCTTTCGGCGAGGCAACACCAGGAACTCCTCACCAATCAGCATCGGATAAAGCCCAGTGGACCAAACCACCAAAATCATGTCACTTCTAGTAAATTAGGTTTATTAGGAACCAATAGTGATGAGGGAATAACGGAGAGATTTCAGACAAATGGTGGAAACCCACTGCCTTTCAGCGACGAGGGGAAACGACTGCCTAGATATCTTAAATCAGTCCTATTTCAGCTACGATCTGGTATACCCTGGTACCTACCTCTTACTTCTGAACCCGGCAGTTCAAAATGAACGCCCGAAGTGTAAACATTTGCCTCACACTTCGTGCGTTCAAACAACTCACGTTCTTTGATCGTGATCTACAGCGCAGATTGCAACCAGTTGTCATACCAAGACACCGGGACAGCATCTGCAGCTTGACTCCAAAATGCTTTCGGCGAGGCAACATTGACAACTCCTCACCAACCAGCATCGGATAAAGCCCAGTGGAGTAAGCCACCCAAACTATGCCACTTCCAGAAAGACATCCTCCGAAAGAACCAAGGAAATCAGGTTTGATTTCTGAAAAGGTAAACAATCAATAAATAACCCGATCGGAACCAATACTGGCGACGAAATGAGGATGAGATTTGAGGTGGTAGTGATTTAGTAGGATATTTCGTCCCACCAGTGCCGCATTGTACTGGGGGAAGACCGCGGATTGCCAACGACTATGATAGACGGCTACGATCTGTTGTCATCAGGAACCTAACCTGTTACCTCTTACTTCAGAGCCCGGTAATTCAAGAAGAAAGTGTGAACATATCTTCTCATATCCTGCAGAACCAGCAGACCTGAAACTTAATTCACTCAATATGCATCCTGTAGAGCCAGCTAGCTTCCGTGAACTGACAAGTAGAGCCAGCTTGCTTCCTTGAACTGACAAGTTCAATATTCAAATGATATTGGTCTCCTGACCAGAGGAAAATACTAGAGAACTGTTGATGGGATGAGTTAGTAAGTGTAGGGACTACCATAAACATTCCTGGGAAGAATATTATCGTGGCGAATGACCAAAAAGAGTGGACCCATCAAAACTCAATGTCATTAAGATGAATGCTCCCGGTGCGAACAACTGTCTCACATCAAGAGTCATTTTTCTCGTGTCCTGCAGATCCGAAAACCTACATCACTCTAGACACATCCAATAGAGACAACTCGCTTCCTCGAATAATATTGGTTGCCTGACCGCAGGAACATAGCAGAGAACTACAAATCTAAGGAGTTACCACCGTGGTGCAATGGTTAGCATGCCATGCGATTCCTGCTTCGACTGAACACCAAAAAGTTTTTCACCGGTGGATTATCCCATCTCAGTAATGCTTGTGACATTTCTGAGGTTCCAAAGCTTCTCTAAATGGTTTCACTGCAATGTGGAACGCTGTTCGGACTCGGCTATAAAAAGGAGGTCCCTTGTCATAGAGCTTAACATGGAATCGGGCAGCACTCAGTGATAAGAGAGAATTTCACCAATGGACTGAATAGTCTATGTGAGCCTGATACATCGGGCTGCCTCCTAACCTAACCTAACCAAACCTAAGGAGTTACCAAAAGTAGAAATTGCCGTAAATATTCCTGGAAAGGCTATTATGATGTTGAATAGCCAATGAGAGAACTATAATCGGTCTGATAGATTCACAATTTCATATGGAGGTCTTAGCGCAATAAATCGTTTCATGTGTTACAAACAGAACGATAAAGATTGCATACGCTCCACCTTATAGTGGGAAGTATACAAATAGAATTAAGTTTTATTCTTGCTATTCGCAAAATATTCATCAACTTATTCATATATTGAGAAGAATAACTTGAACCAGTTCAGTATGTTGAATAAATATTTCTTTGCTCTTTTGGTAATAGGACAAATGCTTCGACTACAGGTGAGTATGATATTTGATATCCTTGAAGCCCTACTAATATTTGTTCCCTTGGTTTCCATAACCAAAACAAGGATGCGAAACGCTTGCTTACCTTAAAAATTGACAACGTCACCTGTCCCATAACCTCACCGGAGCTTTTAAAGATGACAGAGTGTACAATATCAGAATTGGCCATAAGTCGCTATAGTTTTAATGTATTCTTTGAACTGCAACGTGAATTAAAACGAGATGGTGAAATGAGGGTATTGCTTCTAGTAAAGGGACTGAAAACTGTTCGAGTTATAAAATTTATCGATTTTACAATGAAAATATGTGACATTATGGCGAGTATCCAAAGAATGCCATTGATTCAAAAAATTTTGGATGAAATAAGACGAAGCAGTAATTTTCCGTTAGCATGTCCTTTACATGGGGTAAGTGGAGGTTCGATAAAGGAGAAAAACTAAAGTTGATATTCACCAGCAAATAATTCTTTTGTGAGCAATTAGGTGCTAAAGCCGTCATTAAAGCGACAGTAATTCCATTGCTGCTAATACGAATGAATATATTTCGAAGAATTTCTCTAATATTTTCATATTTTAATTTCCTTTCCATTTTTTTTTCAGAATTACTTATACAATCTTACCAATATGATTATCACCGATGCAGTTGTTCCATCCTATGCTCCAAGCAATCAGTTTAATGTAACATTGCAATTTTTTGAAAGTCGCAAAATGGTAGCTATTTATCAAGTATTGGGATCTATTAAAGCCAACATGAAAAGAAACTAATATACATATATGGAAATATCTAATTTTTATGTATATTATATAAAAAAAAAAATAAAAAACAATATATTGTATTTACGTCTAGAATAAATGCCTAATTATCTTTGAAAAGGTATCTGGTAGGTAATTCTGGTATGAACAGGTTTCTCGCCAATAAGTGTCAATAGCTCAAAGAGAAGGGACCTACTTTTTATGATCGAGTGCGAGCGATGTGTCACTTTACAAGTGAAACCGCTTGAGACACTCTGAGATAAACCACAGCCCGAAAACTTGTCTATCAATATACATATCACTGAATATCAAGACTGTTTTTGAAAATTTACGATGCCTTTAAAATTACAATATTCCAGGTCCTGATGTTATATCTGCCTATATTTTAAAACAATGTGTTGAAAGCAGTCCCCGGTCTGACACATAGATGGCGTCGCTAGTATTAAATGCATATTATTTTTATATCGTACCAACCTTCAAATGATTCGTGTCAAAATTTCTTTCGTCTGTAAGTCAATTAGTTTGTGAGATAGAGCGTCTTTTGTGAAGCAACTTTTGTTATTGTGAAAAAAAAATGGAAAAAAGGAATTTCGTGATAAAATACTGTTTTCTGACGGGAAACAAGTATATACGGCCGTAAGTTCGGCCAGTACACTCCACCATGGATTGCGTAGAAACTTCTACGAAAGACTGTCATCCACAATCGAATTACTTGGGTTGTGGTATCTTAAAACTTCTTAACATCGTTTTCTAAATTGTGAGTTAGTCCATACGTGGTAGAGAGCCAGAATTGAAATATGGGGCTTGCTTATATGGGGGCTATATATACAATTATGAACTTGATATGGACCAATTTTTTGTGATTGGGGATCGATTTATCTGCGGGCTCTTTATATAACTATAGACCGATATGGACCTAGTTATGCATGGTTGTTAACGGCAATATACTAGCACAATGTACCAAATTTCAACTGACTCGGATAAAATTTGCTCCTCCAAGAGGCACCAAAACCAAATGTCGGGATCGGTTTATATGGGGGCTATATATGATTATGGACAGATATGGACCACTTTTGGCATGGCTGTAAAATATCATATACTACCACCACGTACCAAATTTCAACCAGATCGGATGAATTTTGCTTCTCCAAAAGGCACCGGAGGTCAAATCTGGGGATCGGTTTATATGGGGGCTATATATAATTATGGACTGATATGAACCAATTCCTGCATGGTTGTTGGATAACATATACTAACATCACGTACCAAATTTCAACCGAATCGGATAAAATTTGCTCCTCCAAGAGGCACCAAAACCAAATGTCGGGATCGGTTTATACGGGGGCTATATACGATTATGGACAGATATGGACCACTTTTGGCATGGCTGTAAAATATCATATACTACCACCACGTACCAAATTTCAAACAGATCGGATGAATTTTGTTTCTCCAAAAGGCACCGGAGGTCAAATCTGGGGATCGGTTTATATGGGGGCTATATATAATTATGGACCGATTTCGACCAATATTTACATGGGTGTTTAAGGCCATATATTAACACCCCGTACCAAATTTCAACTGAATCAGATGAATTTTGGTCTTCCAAGAGGCTCCGGAGGTCAAGTCTGGTTATCGGTTTATATGGGGGCTATATATAATTATGAACCGATGTGGACCAATTTTTGCACCGTTGTTAGAGATAGTATGCTGACAGCATGAACCAAATTTCAGCCGGATCGGAAGAAATTTGCTTCTCTTAGAGGCTCCGCAAGCCAAACTTGGGTGTCCGTTTATATGGGGGCTATACGTTAAAGTAGTACGTTAAAGTAGACGGACGGACATGCTCAGATCGGCTCAGAATTTCACCACGACCCAGAATATATATACTTTATGGGGTCTTAGATCCATATTTCGATGTGTTACAAACGGAATGACAAAGTTAGTATACCCCCATCCTATGTGGGAGGGTATACAAATACGGTGGAAGCAAAAATTTGGCTTGATAATGAGTTTCCAGGCTCTGCCCCAGGGAAATCAACAATAATTGATTGGTATACAAAATTCAAGTGTGGTGAAATAAGCACGGAGGACAGCGAACACAGTGAACGCCCGAAAGAGGTGGTTACCGACGAAAACATCAAAAAAATCCACAAAATGATTTTGAATGACCGTAAAATGAAGTTGATCGAGATAGCAGAGGCCTTAAAGATATCAAAGGAACGTGTTGGTCATATCATTCATCAATATTTGGATATGCGGAAGCTCTGTGCAAAATGGGTGCCGCGCGAGCCCACATTTGACCAAAAGCAACAACGTGTTGGTGATTTTGAGCGGTGTTTGCAGCTGTTAACTCGTAATACACCCGAGTTTTTCCGTCGATATGTGACAATGGATGAAAAATGGCTCCATCACTACACTCCTGAGTCCAATCGACAGTCAGCTGAGTGGACAGCGACCGGTGAACTGTCTCCGAACCGTGGAAAGTCTCAAACATCAGCTGGCAAAGTAATGGCCTCTGTTTTTTGGTATGCGCATGGAATAATTTTTATCGAGTATCTTGAGAAGGGAAAAACCATCAACAGTGACTATTATATGGCGTTATTTGAGCGTTTGAAGGTCGAAATCGCGGCTAAACGGTCCCATATGAAGAAGAAAAAAGTGTTGTTCCACCAAGACAACGCACCGTACCACAAGTCATTGAGAACGATGGCAAAAATTTATGAATTGGGCTTCGAATTTCTTCCCCACCCACCGTATTCTCCAGATCTGGCCCCCAGCGACTTTTTCTTGTTCTCAGACCTCAAAAGGATGCTCGCAGGGCAAAAATTTGGCTACAATGAAGAGGTGATCGCCGAAACTGAGGCCTATTTTGAGGCAAACCCGAAGGAGTACTACCAAAATGGTATCAACAAATTGAAAGGTCGTTATAATCGTTGTATCGCTCTTGAAGGGAACTATGTTGAATAATAAAAACGAATTTTGACAAAAAAATGTGTTTTTCTTTGTTAGACCGGGGACTTATCAGCCAACCTGTTACTGTAACTAACCTAATGGAGTTTACTTCAATTATAAATGATGGATTCAGAGATCGCAAGAAAACTCATGTTCCCACCAAAAAAAAACCTTCCAAAAAAGTAGTTCGGATCCCCAATTTGTGATCCGGAAGTAGTGCAACCTTGGATCATCTCCAATGAATTTTACATGGGCTTGTCATAGGACGGAAGTGATCCATTTTTGGTTTCTTTTGTATTGCTTTATACGTTGTGCCTTGGAAGTTTATTTTGATAAAGAAATTTAAAACAAGAAAGAAAAGTCGGGCGGGGCCGACTATATTATACCCTGCACCACTTTGTAAATCCACATTTTCGATACTATATCAAATCCGTCAAATGCGTTGGGTGCTATATAAAGGTTTTTGTCCCAAATACGTACATTTAAATCTGACTCCATCTGAACAAAATTTATAATCTATAGACTTAAAATTTAAGTCGGCTAATGCGCTGGGATGGTACACCATGTTAGTATGTTAAAAAAATATGGGAAACCTTTTAATCTGAACCAATTTTGAGGTAACTTCGCAAAAGCGTATTTATGATTTATGGGTCGATAGATATGTATTACAAATAAAGGAAAATTTGAGTCAGTTTTACAAGTTTTCGACTTAGCAGTGGCGATTTTATAAAGAAAATGTGGGTATTTTGGTCATTTTTGCCCAAATCGGAAAAGCATATATATGGAAGCTATATAGAAATCTGAACCGATTCCAACCAAATTTCACATGCATACTTAGTATTTTAATTCTACTCCCTGTGCAAAATTTCACGTAAATTGGACTACAACTTTTAACTCTGTGGTCATATAACGGAAAATCGGGCGAAAGATATATATGGGAGCTATATCTAAATCTGAACCGATTTCAATAAAATTTAGCACACTTGACTACACTACTAATTGTACTCCTAGTGCAAAATTTCAACCAAATTGGGCCAAAACTCTGGCTTCTGGGGCCATATAAGTCTATATCGGGCGAAAGATATATATGGGAGCTATATCTAAATCTGAACCGATTTCAATAAAATTTAGCACACTTGACTACACTACTAATTGTACTCCTAGTGCACAATTTCAACCAACTTAGGCTAAAACTCTGGTTTCTGGGGCCATATAAGTCCATATCGGGCGAAAGATATATATGGGAGCTATATCTAAATCTCATCCGATTTCTTCTAAAATCAAGAGGGTTCTATTCTGATCCAAAACAGGAACTTGTGCCAAATTTGAAGGCGATTGGACTTAAACTGCGACCTACACTTTGATCACAAAAATGTGTTCACAGACAGACGGACGGACGGACAGACGGACATGGCTGGATCGACTCAGGGACCCACCCTGAGCATTATTGCCAAAGACACCATGTGTCTATCTCGTCTCTTTCTGGGTGTTGCAAACATATGCACTAACTTATAATACCCTCTTCCACAGTGTGTCGCAGGGTATAAAAACTAAAAACCAAAAATTTTCCAATTTCACAAGTAGTTCTTATTGATGAAGGTCGGATGATATTGCAAATGGGCCATATCGGTTCACTTTTACGTATAACCCCCAGATTTGGCTTGGGGAGCCTCCAAGAGAAGCATATTTCATCCAATTTGGCTGAAATTTGGTACACGGTTTGGTATATGATCTCTAACAACCATGCAAAAATTGGTCCACATCGGTGCATAATTATATATAGCCCCCATATAAACCGATACCCAGAGCCTCTAAGAGAAACAAATTTCATCCGATTCAGTTGAAATCTGGTACGTGGTGTTAGTATATGGTCTCTAGCAACCATGGCAGAATTGGTCCATATCGGTCCATAATTATATATAGCCTTTATATAAATCGATCCCCAGATTTCACCTCCGGAGCCTCTTGGAGGAGCAACATTCATCCGATCCGGTTGAAACTTAGTACGTAGTGTTAGTATATGGTATCTAACAAGCTTTCATCCGATCCGGTTGAAACTTAGTACGTAGTGTTAGTATATGGTCTCTAACAACCATCCAAAATAAAGGGTGATACGGTCAAAATTTGGTCAAGGGAAAACGCGTGTAAATCGGTGAAATCGTTTATTTAAAAAATCAAATTAAATTTATTTTTCAAGTTGAATTAGTATAAAATTCAGGAAAAATATTCAGTTAGGCTTTCGCTTTTCCAAATCCGAATTGCCGGGCCTCACACTTGACACCTGCCATCAGATTTTGTACAGCCACCTTGTCCACCTTCTTCGCCGCAGAAAGCCAGTTTGCCTTGAACTGCTGCTCGTCCTTAGCAGTTTTTTGGTCTTCTTTAGGTTCCGCTTGACAATAGCCCAGTATTTCTGAATTGGGCGGAGCTCTGGCGTGTTGGGAGGGTTCTTGTCCTTGGGAACAACCTGCACGTTGTTGGGGGCGTACCACTCCATGGCCATTTTACCGTAATGGCAAGATGCCAAATCCGGCCAAAACAGTACGGAACAACCGTGTTTCTTCAGGAAAGGCAGCAGACGTTTATTCAAACACTCTTTCACGTAAATTTCTTGGTTGACAGTCCCGAAAGCTATGAAAATGCTGCTTTTCAAGCCACAGGTACAGATGGCTTGCCAAACCAGATATTTCTTTGCGAACTTTGACAGTTTTATGTGCTTGAAAATATCTGCTACCTTTCCCCTTCCTTTTGCCGTATAAAACTCCTGTCCCGGAAGCTGCTTGTAGTCGGCTTTGACGTAGGTTTCGTCGTCCATTACCACGCAGTCAAACTTCGTCAGCATCGTCGTGTACAGCCTCCGGGATCGCGCTTTGGCCGTCGTATTTTGTTTATCATCGCGATTTGGAGTCACTACCTTCTTGTAAGTCGATAGTCCGGCTCGTTTTTTGGCTCGATGCACGGTTGTAGACGATACACCCAGCTTATTTGCGGCATCTCGGAGAGAGGTTAGGGTTTCGCTTGAAACTACCGGCAACACTCTTAGTCGTCTCAGCGGCTTCCGGTTTTCGATTTCCCCCCGATCCAGACTTCCTGGCTGTCGACAAACGTTCCCCAAACACTTTAATTACATTTGTAACGGTTGATTTGGCAACTTTTAGCGATTTTGCCAGCTTTTTTTGCGTGCGGGTAGCTCGGATTTTCGCGATGCGCGAGCAAAATTTTGATACGCTGCTCTTCTTGCTTGGACGGCATTTTGACAACTGAAGAGTGAATTCCAAAATCAAAATAGGAGCAACATTCTGAGCCTTTTGGGCGGACATTGAGACCTTTAGTTCTATAGTCCCACAGCTGAGAGCTTCTGGCCTACAGTTCCATCATTGAGAGCTTACGGCCTATAATTCTCCCACTGACCCCGTATGGTGTACATTTCCACACATATAGCCCTCCCACTTAGTCCTTTGGATCTATAGTTACCCCACTGAGATAGAAAGGCCCAAAGTAACCCCCTCTTTTTCATACCTGGGGTATAGTTCTTCTGTGAAACTCGGGTCTACAGTCTCAACACAAAGATTTTCTTCCGCTTATTCCTTGGAGCCTAATGTTCCAACACTGATACCTTAGTACTGAGTCTCTCAACGCACAGTTCTTCTACTAAGGCCTTAGGACTTATTGTTCTTGCACTAAGAGGATATTGAGACCTTCAGGTCCGGAGTCCCACCGCTGAGAGCTTCTGGCCTACGGTTCCATTAGTGAGAGCTTAAGGCCTAAAGTTCTTTCACTGACTCCATATGGTCTATATTTCCACATACTTAACACCGACACTTTCAGGCCGGCTGTTTCACTATGTTTGTGTACAGTTCCATGACTATGGCCTTCGGGAGTACTGTCCTCACAATTGTTCCTTCTACAGCTCCAGCTTAAGCTTAAGTTAACGTTTTCCAGATTACTGGCGGATCTGGAAAACGTTAACTTAAGCAGTCTGCTAATGTTTTTGGAACAATCTGGTTGGTTCAGCGAAGAAAAATAATCGAGAAGGTACAGCGGTTAAAACTAGAAGTGCCCATATGTAATAGGTACTTTTAGTTAATGTGGTATCACAATGGACTGAATAGTCTAAGTGAGCCTGAATCTTAATCGGGCTGCCACTTTACCCTACCCTAACCTAACCTAACCTTCTACAGCTCCATCATTGACACCTTCGTGCTTAGAGTTCCCACACTATAGTTGCATCATTAAGACCTTAGCACATATAGCGAACCAAAACGGTGCAATTGTTAGCATGTCCGCCGTGCAAAGGATAGGGGGTCCAATCGCAACTTCGGCCGAACACCATAAAGTGTTCCTTTCAGCAATGCTTGTGATATTGCCGAGTGAGCCTTCATGCTCGCCTATAATATAGAGGTCCCTTGTCAATGAGCTAAACAAAGAATCGGGCAGCACTCATTGCATTCACAATGGACCAAATAGTTATGTGAGCCAGTCTGCTATTGAACCTAACCTACCCTAGGGCTTATAGTTCCCCCCACTGAGAAATTTGAGTGGACTCTGAGGATAAAGATGGAACCGACCAAGTCTCCCTTTCCACTCTGGTCATAACCAAAGGCAGGTCATTCTTTGTGACTAGAACTTTGAGCGTCAGCGGCTTGTGCGAAGACCCTGCGGCAAATAGTGGATGAATTAACGACGGAACACATTTTGGAGGAATGGGCTCCACAGAACGAGGGATTGGACTCAAAAACTAGGCGGTCTTCACAAAAGGGAGGATAGAGATGTAACACTTTTGTGTTGGGTCAACAGTCCAGATAACAAGCTGTGACTTCGACAGCGACTTCTTCCCGTCGAAGCTTGAGTCAGAGGCTTATGCAAAGACCCTGCAGCAAATAGTGGAAGAAATCCTCTCATAGAGGAGGAGTCAATCCGAAATTGGTTGGGAAAGGCTATATCTCACTACTGACGAAGGTTTCGGCCTATATAAGAGTATGGGCCAGCAAATTCCCGACGGAACGAATTCTGGAGGAATTGGCTCGACAGAACGAGGGATTGAACTCAAAATTATGGGAGGTTTTTCACAGAAAGAAGAATTCACCCTGGTCATAACAAAAGGTATAGCATTCTTTATGACTAGAATTTTGTGCGTCAGAGTCTTGTGCGAGACTATGCCGCAAATAGTGGATGAATTAACGAGGGAACACATTTTGGAGGTATGGGCTCGACAGAACGAGAATTGGACTCAAAAACTAGGCGATCTTCATAAGAGGGAGGATACAGATGTAACGCTTCTTGTGTTGGGTCAACAGTACAGATAACAAGATGTGACTTCGACAGCAACTTCTTCCCGTTGAAACTTGAGTCAGAGGATTGTGCGAAGACGCTGCGGCACATAATGGAAGAAATCCTCTCATAGAGGAGGAGTCAATCCGAAATTGGTGAGGAAAGGCTATATCTCACTACTGACGAAGGTTTCGGAGGTATGGGCTCCACAGAACGAGGGATTGGACTCAACAACTAGGCGGTCTTCACAAAAGGAAGGATAGAGATGTAACGCTTCTTGTGTTGGGTCAACAGTCCATATAACAAGCTGTGACTTCGACAGCGACTTCTTTACGTTGAGGCTTGCGTCAGAGGCTTATACAAAGACCCTGCAGCAAATAGTGGAAGAAATCCTCTACCATAGAGGAGGAGTCAATCCGAAATTGGTGAGGAAAGGCTATATCTCACTACTGACGAAGGTTTCGGCCTATTTAAGAGTATGGGCCATCAAATTCCCGACGGAACGAATTCTGGAGGAATTGGCTCGACAGAACGAGGGATTGGACACGAAAGAATGAGCGGTACTTCCCAGAACGGAGAATAAAGATGGAACCCTTCTTGTGTTGGGTCCGGACCAAGTCTCTCTGTTCACCCTGGTCATAACCAAAGACAGCGCATTCTTTATGACTAGAATTTTGTGCGTCAGAGGCTTGTGCGAAGAACCTGCGGCAAATAGTGAATGAATTAACGACGTAACGGATTTCAGGGGTATTGGCTCGACAGAACGAGGGATTGGACAAATGGACAGTATTTCACAGAAAGGTGGATAAAGATGGAACACTTCTTGCATTGGGGCTGGATCAGGTCTCCCTGTCCACCCTGATAATAACCAAAAAACAGGGCATTCTTTGTGACTAGAGCTGTCTTTTTCAAGATCGGAAAAACAAGGATTGACAACTCATATTAAACGTTCACTACGTCCACCTTCTTCTGTGCTAGTTTCAGCACATCTGCACTCAGCATACTAATCTTTGATAGATGCTTTTTTGTGGGATAATGTCCGGAAACTTGTCATCAGAACAATTTAGGTTTAACTGTTCTTAACACACACCCAAAAAAAAGTGGACCCACCGTGGAAGAAAATGTAGGTTTATTTTAGAAAATTTTAACTAAAAAAGTTTTCTTATTGCAACATGTTAGAAATAAGTTAATACTTTTTGTCAAATTTAAGAAAATTTATTAAAAATAATTAATTTTTTTTTAAGAAAATTTCATATGTTGAAAGAAAAAATTGGATTTAAAAATTGGTAACATGTCTTTAGCGCTATACGAAGTTCATGGCAGGTACAATTTTAGTAAAATTTACTCATTTGAGAGACTTATGAACTCAATTTAAGCAATCTTCTGCCATTTTAGGAAAATATGAACTATTTTATTTTTTAGTAAAATTGTGCACTATATTTGTATACAACTTTTTATACCCTCCACCATAGGATGGGGGTATATTAACTTTGTCATTCCGTTTGTAACACATCGAAATATTGCTCTAAGACCCCATAAAGTATATATATTCTGGGTCGTGGTGAAATTCTGAGTCGATCTAAGCATGTCCGTCCGTCCGTCCGTCTGTCCGGCTGTCCGTCCGTCTGTGGAAATCACGCTAACTTCCGAACGAAACAAGCTATCGACTTGAAACTTGGCACAAGTAGTTGTTATTGATGTAGGTCGGATGGTATTGAAAATGGGCCATATCGGACCACGTTTACGTATAGCCCCCATATAAACCGATCCCCAAATTTGGCTTGGGGAGCCTCCCGGAGCAGCAAAATTCATCCGATCCGGTTGAAATTTGGTACGTGGTCTTAGTATACGGTCTCTAACAACCATGCAAAAATTGGTCCATATCGGTCCATAATTATATATAGCCCCCATATAAACCGATCCCCAGATTTGACCTCCGGAGCCTCTTGGAGGGACAAAATTCATCCGATCCGATTGAAATTTGGTACCTGATGTTAGTTTACGGCCTCTAATAACCATGCAAAAATTGGTCCATATCGGTCCATAATTATATATAGCCCCCATATAAACCGATCCCCAGATTTGACCTCCGGAGCCTCTTGGAAGAGCAAAATTCATCCGATCCAGTTGAAATTTGGTACATGGTGTTAGTATATGGTCTCTAACAACCATGCAAAAATTGGTCCATATCGGTCCATAATTATATATAGTTCCCATATAAACCGTCCCCAGATTTGACGTCCGGAACCTCTTGGAGGAGCAAAAGTCATCCGATACGGTTGAAATTTGGTACATTTTGTCAATATATGGCCTCTAACAGCCATGTAAAAATTGGTCCATATCGGTCTTTAGTTATATATAGCCGATGACTTATTACACAAAAATTGGTCCATATCGCCAAAAATAATCTACCAAAACTTTATTTCCATAGAAAATTTTGTCAAATTTTATTACTATAGAAAGTTTTGTCAAAATTTCATTTCTATAGAAAGTTTTGTCAAAAATTTATTTCTATACAAATGTTTGTCAAAATTTTATTTCCATAGAAAATTTTGTCAAAATTTTATTTCTATAGAAAATTTTGTAAAAAATTTATTTCTGTAGAAAATTTTGTCAACATTTTATTTCTATACAAAATTTTGTCAAAATTTCATTTCTATACAAAATTTTGTCAACATTTTATTTCTATAGAAATTTTTGTCAAAATTGTATTGCTATAGAAAAAAAAAATGTTGTCAACATTTTACTTCCATAGAAAATTTTGTCAACATTTTATTTCTATAGAAAATTTTGTCAAGTTTTTATTTCTATAGAAAATTATGTCAAATTTTTATTTCTATAGAAAATTTTGTCAAAATTTTATTTCTATAGAAAATTTTGTCAAGGTTTCATTTCTATAGAAAATTTTGTCAAAATTTTATTTCTATAGAAAATTTTGTCAAACTATTTTATATACGTATTTAATCGGCCTTTTTTTGTTTAATATATACCCCGTATGGGCTAACTTACAATTTAGAAGACAGTGTTAAAAAGTTTTACGATACCTTGCCATCGGCAAGTGTTATCGCAACCCAAGTAATTCGATTGTGGATGACAGCCTTTAGTAGAAGTTCCAACGCAATCCATGGTGGAGGGTACATAAGATTCGGCCTGGCCGAACTTACGGCCGTATATACTTGTTTTTCTTATTTTTAGTTCACGTCATTAAAATTAGCAACAAATTATTCAAATAAGGAACATTTATTCATATTGCGCAAAATTTAACTAAAATCAACTAATCTTCATGAACTAAAATAAAGTTCAGTTGGCATTAGAGCCCATTTTTTCTGGGTGCATGGTTATAAATACGTAATATTGCTGCAACGAACAAACTCGAAATCGATTTTTTTAATCTTCAAATTCGTCTAATCGACTTTTTCAGAAAGTCTTTTCAAATCGACTAATCGAAGTAATTCTGTAATAGATTTTTCTCTACTCATGCATGACCTTCTCAATGCCACATTAAGTAGAAAAAATGCCACATTAAGTATAAAAAAAATAGTGTCATCTCCTAATCGACATCAAAATAATTACTTTAGAACCTCTAATTTAGAATAACTTTTAATTGCAATCAGATGAAACTTTTTTGTCGGTAGGGTGAAGCGGAAATATTCTAAAACAGGGGTTTAAAGGTTTTTATACCCTGCGCCACACTCTGGAACAGGGTATTATAAGTTAGTGCATATGTTTGCAACACCCATAAGGAGCCGAGATAGACACATAGTGTCTTTGGCAATAATGCTCAGGGTGGGTCCCTGAGTCGATATAACCATGTCGGTCTGTCCATCTGTCCGTCCGTCCGTCTGTCTGTGAACACATTTTTGTGATCAAAGTCTAGGTCGCAATTTAAATCCAATCGCCTTCAAATTTGGCACATGTTCTTAATTTGGGTCAGAATAGAACCCTATTGATTTTGAAAGAAATCGGTTCAGATTTAGATATAGCTCCCATATATATCTTTCACCCGATATGCACTAATATGGACCCAGCAGCCAGAGTTTTATATTGATTTGCTTGAAATTTTGTACAAACATAACACTTAGTCGTATAGTCAAGTGTGCAAAATTTGATTGAAATCGGTTCAGATTAAGATATAGCTCCCATATATATCTTTCGCCCGATATGGACTTATATGGCCCCAGAAGCCAGATTTTTTGCCGAATTTGGTTGAAATTTTGCACTAGAAGAACAATTAGTAGTATAGTCAAGTGTGCCAAATTTGATTGCAATCGGTTCAGATTTAGATATAGCTCCCATATATATCGTTCGCCCGATATGCACTTATATGGACCCAGAAGCCAGAGTTTTATCCCGATTAGCTTGAAATATTGCACAAGGAGTACAATTGGTAGTATAGTCATGTGTGCCAAATTTGATTGAAATCGGTTCAGATTTAGATATAGCTTCCATATATATGTTTTTCTGATTTCGACAAAAATGGTCAAAATACCAAAATTTTCCTTGTTAAATCGCCACTGCTTAGTCGAAAAGTTTTAAAAATGGCTCTAATTTTCCTAAACTTCTAATACATATATATCGAGCGATAAATCATAAATAAACTTTTGCGAAGTTTCCTTAAGATTTCTTCAGATTTAAATGTTTCTCATATTTTTTTATTAATATTGTGTTCCACCCTAGTGCATTAGCCGACTTAAATTTTGAGTCTATAGATTTTGTAGAAGTCTATCAAATTCTGTCCAGATCGAGGGATATTTAAATGTATGTATTTGGGACAAACCTTTATATATAGCCCCCTACACATTTAACAGATGTGATATGGTATCGAAAATTTAGATCTACAAAGTGGTGCAGGGTATAATATTGTCGGCCCCACCCGACTTTAGATTTTCCTTACTTGTTATATTTCGGAATTGAATTTGCCATACTTTTCGACACTATCATTTGTACTCCTAATGCTAAATTTAAAGCAAATCAGGGGGGAAACTCTGGTCGTTGGAGCTATATGAGTACATATCGGGCGAAACTTCTATGTGGGAGCTATATCTAAATTTAAGCTGATGTCTTCCAATATCAGTGGCTCAAAATATATACCTGTGCTAAATTTGAAGCTGATTGGACCACAACTGTAGACAAACGTAGACTTCGATTACAAAAATGTATTCACAGACAGACGGACATGGCTAGATCGACGTAGGGCACAATTGCCACAGTAGAATCCTACCCAGAATGGTAGAATTTTCACGGTAGGGTAGATTGGTAGAATTTTTGATGTTTTAATAGATTTTTCAAGCTGTTCCCCTCCAATTAAGAGGTAATTCAATTTTCTATAGAAAACAAAAAACAAGTAAGGAAAGTCTAAAGTCGGGCGGGGCCGACTATATTATACCCTGCACCACTTTGTAGATCTAAATTTTCTATACCATATCACATGCGTCAAATGTGTTGGGGGCTATATATAAAGGTTTGTCCCAAAGACATATTTTTAAATATCAGTCGATCTGGACAGAATATAGACTCCAAATTTAAGATGGCTAATGCACTAGGGTGGAATACAATGTTAGTAAAAAAATATGGGAAACATTTAAATCTGAAGCAATTTTAAGGAAACTTCCCAAAAGTTTATTTATGATTTATCGCTCGATATATACTAAGAAGTGGCGATTTAACAAGGAAAATGTTGGTATTTTGATCATTTTTGCCGAAATCAGAAAAACATATATATATGGGAGCTATATCTAAATCTGAATCGATTTCAATCAAATTTGGCACACATGACTATATTACTAATTGTACTCCTAGTGCCAAATTTCAAACAAATTGGGCCAAAACTCTGGCTTCTGGGGCCATATAAGTCCATATCGGGCGAAAAATATACATGGAAGCTATATCTAAACCTGAGCCGATTTCAATCAAATTTGGCACGTATAGCTACAATGCCAAATCTATTCCCTGTGCAAAATTTCAACCAAATTGGGCCAAAACTCTGGCTTTTAGGACCATATTAGTCCATATCGGGCGAAAGATATATATGGGAGCTATATCTAAATCTGAACCGATTTCAATCAAATTTAGCACACATGACTATACTACTAATTGTACTTCTAGTGCAAAATTTCAACCGAATACGGCCAAAAATCTGGCTTCTGGGGCCATATAAGTCCATATCGGGCGAAAAATATATATGGGAGCTATATCTAAATCTGAACCGATTTCTTCCAAAATAGGGTTCTATTCTGACCCAAATTAGGAACATGTGCCAAATTTGAAGGCGATTGGACTTAAATTGCGACCTAGACTTTGATCACAAAAATGTGTTCACAGACAGACGGACGGACGGACAGACGGACATGGCTATATCGACTCAGGGACCCACCCTGAGCATTATTGCCAAAGACACCATGTGTCTCTCTCGTCTCCTTCTTGGTGTTACAAACATATGCACTAACTTATAATACCCTGTTCCACAGCGTGGCGCAGGGTATAATTAACAAACAAGTAAGGAAAGTCTAAAGTCGGGCGAGGCCGACTATATTATACCCTGCACCACTTTGTAGATCTAAATTTTCGATACCATATCACATCCGTCAAATGTGTTGGGGGCTATATATAAAGGTTTGTCCCAAATACATACATTTAAATATCACTCGATCTGGACAGAATTTGATAGACTTTCACAAAATCTATAGACTCAAAATTTAAGTCGACTAAAGCACTAGGGTGGAACACAATGTTAGTAAAACAAAATATGGGAAACATTTAAATCAGAAGCAATTTTAAGAAAACTTCCCAAAAGTTTATTTATGATTTATCGCTCGATACATATGTATTAGAAGGTTAGGAAAATTAGAGTCATTTTTACAACTTTTCGACTAAGCAGTGGCGATTTAACAAGGAAAATTTTGGTATTTTGACCATTTATATCGAAATCAGAAAAACATATATATGGGAGCTATATCTAAATCTGAACCGATTTCAATCAAATTTGGCACACATGACTATATTACTAATTGTACTCCTAGTGCAAAATTTCAACCAAATTGGGCCAAAACTCTGGCTTCTGGGGCCATATAAGTTCATATCGGGCGAAACATATATATGGAAGCTATATCTAAATCTGAGCCGATTTCAATCAAATTTGGCACACATGACTATACTACCAATTGTATTCCTTGTGAAAAATTTCAAGCTAATCGGGATAAAACTCTGGCTTCTGGGTCCATATAAGTGCATATCGGGCGAAAGATATATATGGGAGTTATATTTAAATCTGAATCGATTTCAACCACGCATAGCTTCAATGCTAAATCTACTCCCTGTGCAAAATTTCAACCAAATTGGGCCAAAACTCTAGCTTTTAGGACCATATTAGTCCATATCGGGCGAAAGATGTATATAGGAGCTATATCTAAATCTGAACCGATTTCAATCAAATTTTGCACACTTGACTATACTACTAATTTTCCTCCTAGTGCAAAATTTCAACCAAATTGGCTAAAAATCTGGCTTTTGGGGCCATATAAGTCCATATCGGGTGAAAGATATATATGGGAGCTATGTCTAAATCTGAACCGATTTCAATCAAATTTTGCATACTTGACTATACGACTAAGTGTTATGTTTGTACAAAATTTCAAGAAAATCGGTATAAAAGTCTGGCTGCGGGGTCCTTATTAGTGCATATCGGGCGAAAGATATATATGGGAGCTATATCTAAATCTGAACCGATTTCTTCCAAAATCAATAGGGTTCTATTCTGGCCCATATTAGGAACATGTGCCAAATTTGAAGGCGATTGGACTTAAATTGCGACCTAGACTTTGATCACAAAAATGTGTTCACAGACAGACGGACGGACAGACGGACATGGTTATATCGACTCAGGGACCCACACTGAGCATTATTGCCAAAGACACCATGTGTCTATCTCGTCTCCTTCTGGGTGTTACAAACATATGCACTAACTTATAATACCCTGTTCCACAGTGTGGCGCAGGGTATAAAAAAATTCTGTAGAACTAAAATTTTTTCAAAAAGTTTCTATGGAAATTAAATTTTTGCGATAATCTCTATAGAAATAAAAATTTTCAAACATTTTCTATAGAAATAAAATTTTGCAAAAATATTGTATAGATTTAAAATTTTGACAAAATTTTCTATCGTTAAGTTTAAAATGACAGGTCGATTTATTTTCAGGCACACTTAGACTATTCAGTCCATTGTAATAGAATTTTGCAAAAAACTTTTGAAAAACATTTCTATGGAAATAAAATGTTGACAAAATTTTCTATAGAAATAACATTTTGAAAAAATTTTCTATAAAAATAAAATTTTGACAAAATTTTCTATAGAAATAAAACTTCGACAAAATTTCTATAGAAATAAAATTTTGACAAAATTTTCTATAGAAATAAAATTTTGACAAAATTTTCTATAGAAATAAAATTTTGACAAAATTTTCTATAAAAATAAAATTTTGGAAAAATTTTATATAGAAATGAAATTTTAACAAAATTCGTTTTGTTTTGTTATTGTTGGTTTATTCTTCAATCATTTTGTTGTTTTTGATTTCATCTTAAAACCATTAATCGACTAAACTACAAGTGTAGCTTAACCAAAAGAGCAAA